>NW_008583446.1:16841-129202 GCF_000691845.1 Merops nubicus | reverse complement strand
CGTTAAGGCCCCGGTCGTACAAAGAGCCGCGGGCCGGCTTAACTTCCAGGGCTCGTCCGAGAACGGGGCTCCTGGCGCCCGCCGGCGTTTGCGAGGTCGGGCTCGGCGTTGCTGGTAGCGGTACGTGGCTGTCGGTGGCGGCTGGCTATATTTGGGCAACGGTTTGCTCGGATCTGTGTGTCGTGGTCTGTTTTTCCATGGCCTTCGGCTGGGAAGGCCAAATGTCTCCATCCAGGCTGGCGGCGTCGCTGGTTTGTCGGGTCAGGTGCCGCTGCTCGGCTGGCCTGACCATTGTTTTATTTAATACCGATTGAAAGGAAAGTTGTGCCAAAATGTCTGAAATGGAATAAAACCTAAGAGGGGCAAGCTCAACGTCTAACTCAAGGAGATATTGGAGGAAGCCTTCTAGAGGTTTGGGAGAATCCAGGAGTGAGAGTTGGGGCGTTGATGCCACGTTGAAATAAGAGTCCTCCCCGTCACTGGGATGTTTACAATCAAATTGCTGTTGTCTGCTTGTTTCTGGAGCTTAATTACGGCCTGGGTCATTTTAAGCCAACAGTTGGGAGTGCTCAGTGTGTGAAGTCCTGAAGTGAGCCATGAGGAGGTCTCCCAGTGGGGCACCAGGGCTAGGTGGTGGTCAGCAGGGAGCGTGTGTCATCCCCACCTTGCCCTGGAAGGGCACCCCCAGGACAGAGCTCTCTGGAACCCTTCAGTGTCTCCTGTTCCTCATTTGTACATACATGTCTTGTGTGGAGCAGCAATTTTGTGACCCAACTGGAAAGAGTTTGAGAGAGCTGTAATTTGATGGGGTGGAAAGAATGAGGAGGGGAAAAAAAACCATGGTTGGGTTGATACTTGACAATATTGTGAAGAATAATTGAAGGTAGCAGCCCAAGGTGTAGTTCTTTCTAGTAGTTTGCTATCAGTTTCCTGTTAGCCTGTGAAAACAAGATGACTTTGGCTTTAAACACGTGAAAAAAAGGTGCAAGAATCATTGCCAAAATTGGCAGATGTGCATCTAAGACCCTAATCTTTAAACGTGTGACTCTGCTCTTAGTTTTCCTACAGGCATGAGCTGGACAGCACAAGACTGTCCAGGAGTATAAAGGACATAGGTTTGCTGTGTTTTTTTTCATGGCAATGTTTTGTTTCTCAACCTGAGATAGAGCCTATCTGCTTTCACCCATGTGTGGGAGCCTGCAGTGGCTTTGGGATGATGCTCCCCATGTTTGGAGAGCTGCAGATCTCCCTGCAACTTTCATGGCCTACAGCTGATGAGATGTATTATTTATTGTGGGGATATAGACTATAATTTCTGTGTTTTAGCATTAAAAATAAGTATTGTATCATTTAATGTGATTATTCAGTAAAATACCCTAACTGGGTGTAATAACTCAGGGTCTTGTCTCACTTTAAATCTTTGAGGTAAAATTACAGATAAACTCTTCATTTCCAGAGACCTCCAGCTCACAGCCCAGTCTGTGCTGGGAGGACTGGGTGAGGAAGGTGCCTCCTAAGGAGCTGCTGGTGGGACTGGGATTCTGAGCTGTGTGGGAGATGATCCAGCACAAAGGGGTCCAAGGCTGGTTTGGGGCTTCCAGCTGCCCTCACAACAGCCTTGTAAGAAGGGAAAGAATTGGTTCAACCTGTGCTAAGGACAGCTGCTTTGTCACCAGCTGTAACGAAAGGGCAAGGCAGGTTTGGGTTGTTTGGGAGGTTCTGAGCCAAAACAAACAGTTATTGTCATGTATTCCAGGTTAGTAGCTTCCTAGGATTCAGGTCAGGGAGATTGTTTGGCATTAGCAGAGAACTAAGCGTGGCAGAAGGTGGGCTGTGTGAGGCCCAGAGATGCTGTTCAGGCCAGGCTGCTGTTTGCCCTGACCAGTCTCCCTGGAGCCTGCTGTCTCACCTTTCCTGATGAACGTGTTGGTTTCTCCCTGGACGAGGCAGGCGGATGTTTGAGGAGAGTCCTTATGATGCAATACCTCCAACGACTCCACTTCTCTTTGCCTGCAGTCCTGCTGTTCTCTGGCTGTGCAGGATCAGCCTCTCTCCTCCCCAAGAAAGCACCGAAGGTCTCGGTTTAAATGACAGCCTGCTCAAAAATGGAATGTCTTGGGTTTCAGCTGGGTTATTTAGTTTGGATTGTCAGGAGTTGGTTGGGGTTTTTTTTTTTCCCCTTGCTGCTGTCTGTGGCAGTTCCTTGCACATGGAAGGAGGGTGACTTGAACGTGGTTCATAACTACAAAATTACTTTGTGAATCAGCAGCGAGTGCTCCTTGTGGATGTCCCTTCTGGAAAGCAGTAGACCAGGTGGGTGGCCCCTGGTGCCCATCTGGAGCCCCACTAATGTCAGCCTGTCTTTCTATGGGCTTAAGAGACCACATGCACAAAGCAGCTTGTAGGAGAAGAATCTCATCTATTAATGGCTCACAACACAAATTTGAGAGGCGACTGAGCTTCCTTTTCAAAAATAGTGTTAAAACTTTGGAAAAGTGGGGGAGTTCTGTTTCTGCTTTTAGGCTTCTTCAGTTGTTGGGGGGGGCTGGCTTTTGTTTGGTTGGGGTTTTGAGGGACCCTGTACTGGTTTCTGTGTTGTCCCAGTGGAATTGGATGTTAAAATTACCACTGATTTTAACAATAAAAAGATACAGGATGTGTTTTTGAATGCTCTTATGGCATTAAGGACCTGCTTGTTCTTTTTCAGTCATTTGAATATTTGAAGCCACAGGCTTTCACTGGATTTCCTTTGTAATTATTTTTGGAACTATTAGGTAGAATAATACTGCTCAATCAGTTTCAAATAGGCCTGCACAGGAACCAAAGCCTGTATTAGGAATAGAATTTGGGAAAAGTACCAGAGACAGATAAAAATTAAAGGATCCTGGAAGCTATGTAACTAGAGTTAAACCAAAAGCAGCAGTTAAGAAATGAAGAAGTGCTGACTCCTTTCCTCTCTTCAAATGCCAAGGTCTATTATAGCAACACCTATTTTTCAGATGAATTGCCCTGAAAAGGGCTCAGACTTTAAACTGGTTTTAAATCAAGGTAAAATTTGTGAAAACCACTCTGACTACAATATGCCTGTGAATACATATGCATATGTGTGTATACAGATGAAAAGATAAAAGAAATAGATATTTTAACACAGTTAAAGCAACCGAGTGGCTCCAAAGATCTGGATTTGGAGCCTTTTACCTCTCAGTTGTTTGGCTCTGTCCCGTGGCAGCAGGAGTTGGTCATTACTGTCAGGTGGCTGTTCATAGACCTTTGTGGAATGAGGTGATCATCTTGGTTTATCTGCAGCTTGACAGGTGCTCCCATCCCAAAAATCTCCAGTCCCTCCTGTCGTCCCTGTGGGAAGGACTATGGAACAAGCCATGGAGGGTGGCCTTGGGTGGTGGCTGCTTGGGTTGGAGCTCAGGAACATCATAGAGGGTAACACAGAGCTGGGGGTGCCCAAGATACACTTGCACTTTGTTAATTTCTTGGGTTTTTTTGTGAAATTCTGTTTCAGGAGCTTTAAATTTACTTTAAAAATTATATGGTAAAATATCTGGAAATTCTTTGTGAGGACAAATGATATGGTAAAATATCTGGAAATTTTGTGAGGTTTCTAATAACTTTGTCAAAGCAACTGTGAAGGATTTAATTTTCTGTAGAAGAAAGTAAAAAAAAAAAAAAACAAATAAAAATAAGAGTACATTGAATAATTTAGCCAGAGCAATAAATGAAATCAAATAAGTGAACAGTATTTAAAAAAAATAGTCTGGTCACAATATCTGGTATCAAAGACCTATAGAAGCAATATGTTAATTATTTTATTTCCATATGTGGTGAAGGCGTAGCCCAGGATTAAAAAAAAAATTACATATATTCTCATCATTTTCTCCTAGACTTTGTTTTCAGCGACATTAAATCCGAAATTTTTTGGTGACTTACTGAAGGAGGAGTAAATCTGAAATGTAAATAGCATCTCAAATATTAGGGCCCTTGGTTTGCAGCATCAGTAGCATGGTCTGCCCAAGGAAAATTCCCAGGCGAGGGAACCAGAACAGTTGTCAGTTGTTTGCACAGCAAATCCTGTTGGATCCAACGGTGATATTCTCAACAGTGAGATAAAGAGAGGCTGGAGATAATGTTGCCTTACACCCCACTGCCAAAGGCAACAAATGCAGCCCAAGTGAGGAGAAAAGGAGAAGTCAGCCCGATCCAGGGTAGTCCTGCATGTCATAAATACAGAGAGTCTCATTTTCCACTTGTTCTGCCCAGGATTCTGAACCCATGTAAATAAAATTTCAGTTTGCCAGTTCTAGACGTTATTTTTCAGCCCTGCCAGATCGTTGCCAACACGTTATTTAGGATTAGCTCTTGGGACAAACTAAACTCTTTCTAAAAACGTGCAAAATGTTTGGGTTTGTTGTCATCCTTTAAGCTTTTAGCTGTGTACTTCCCATGTGTTTTTATATACACGTGCATACACGTTTATACACATCCTGCACGTGTGTGTGTGTGTATGGTCAGCCCCCCCAGAACATGTTTAGATTTCATGTGTTTTGGTAGGACTGGAGCCCTAGCGTTGACAACAACAAGCAGCTGGCATTGGCTTTATAGTTTGACTCTGTTTGCACCTAATCTACTTTAAAATTATATCTATTTAAAATTTATTTCATTTTTTTTGACTTTGAAGACTCTGGTGCCACGAGGATTTATGCGTCTATTTAATTTTTTTATGTAAGCAAGCTGTCAACTTGAGGTAAATTTTATTTATTTTTGAATGTATGTGGAAGATAAGCACAAAAAGAAGTTTTTCCTGGATCCTCTCATCCAAGCCCTAGACGAGAGGAAGATTTTTGTCTATTTTTATAAGAAAACACTGTGAAAACAGACAAATGCCATCAGTGGTTAAAGAAACAAAGTGATCAGAAATCTGTAGCCAGCTGATTTTTTTTTTTTAGAACAGAACTTCCTTTTGTCTTTCATGGGCCTGGGGCAGAAGGGATAATACGTTGTCCCCTGGAAATCTTTGTGGGGAAGCAGCTCAGCTAAAGCAAGCTGTGAGGGGGATCAGGTTTAAGAGGTGGACACGTTGGTATCAGTTGGTGCTGCAAGGTGGTTTTGTCCTGTTGGTCTTGAGCACGGCTACTGGAAATGTGAAATGATATTGCAGGATCTGCTGGTGCTTCCAAGTTCAGTGACTTGCCTTCATGCATTTTGAAGTCTTAAGAGAAAAAAACCTTTGGAAAAGACTGTTGCAAGCGTTTGTTTTAAAGTTTTCTGGATTTTTATTTTCTCTGGAAGGATCAGCCCACGTTTCTGCAGGATAACCCCTTCTGAAAACTTAAAGCCGCTTCCCTCAGAAGACTCCCATTCATACTATCTTAGGAAAGGTTAGGCTTTTTTAAGATACTCTTTCAAAATATTTTTCTGCCTTTAGCATCCTGTCACACAGAGTTCTTGCTGAAGGGATTTCTTGGCCATTTCAGGAACTGTGACTAGTTAAGAGGCTTGTTCTGCTTCCCACCTCGGCTCTGCCGATGGGACTGGGGCGTGGGCCGGGCAGCACACTGCTTGGAGCAGTCACCCCAGCTAAAGCTGCACCCTTCACTCCCTAGCAGTGTGTTCATGGCAGCTGCAAATAACTCCAGAAGCAGATTCGTGGCCTGTCATTTTTCTTGTAGTCAATTCACTTGTTCTTCTCATGTTCAGAACCCTGTTTACGCTTTCGGATTCAGAAATGCTTTGCAGAAGCTCCCCCAGAAAGGTTCAGATCTCTGTTAGGGACTGTACCTTTTAGAGGCAAAACGTTCATTGGTTTCAGTAGAAGCTTTGCCCTAAACAAGGTCTGTAGAGTATGTTCCTCTGTGTCGCAGCAGGTAGAAAAATTCCTCTATGACTGCCATCACATAGGCTGTTGTCCAAACTGAGTACTGCTGACTTCTCTCTACTCAGATATTTTAAATGTTGAGGGCTGTGAAGTCCCATCGTCTCAGGGTAGGAAGAATGTGCTATTTTTAGTGGACAATAACTCAAGAATTTGCTGTTAAAAAAGAAAGGCAAGCCAATAACATAGATTTCATTTAATACTTTCAACTCGAAGCCGCTGTTTGGGCTTAAGGATCATGTATTTTAAAATAATGTGAATTGTTGGAGCCTTTTAAAACACGCGTGGTTTTCCTTGAAGCCTGCCTTGGTGTTATGAAGTAATAAAGCACATATGTGTCTGTAGGCCATCTGAACTGAAGCAGCAAACCATATCTGGCCTGGAGGCTATTGGTTCCTCACCTCTGTTTTAAAATTAGTAAAATCATTTGCAGCGTGATTCATTTCTAAAAATGACTTGTCCATCTGTGCAGAGCGTACCAGCTCTAGGGTTGCAGGGCTTGCTCTGCTCACGTCCGTGGGTTTTCTGCAAGTTGTGAGTCTCCTGCAATGTCTTGGTCGTGGCTTTTGTGTGGTGCTTTGGCCAGGCTGTTTTTCTTTGATAAATAGGTTTCTGTTAGGCATGTGACTCAGGGTAGTGTAATCTCCTTGTGAAAAGCGATTTTCAGGGTTTTTTTTTGAAATATCAAGAAATTATTTGTACCTCTTGTATTTTGTCATTAAAAATCTATATATGAAATCTCTAGACTAAGGGAAAAAATAAAGGGTCTACTCTGTTTGCACTGATGTCAGCGCTAAAATATTTATTAACTTCCTTAGGTGCTGGATCAAGCCCTAAATCTGAATTTTTCATGAATTCTAACTTTACAAAGGTATTGAGGAATGAGGAGATCTAAGCCTATAATGATCCCAAAAGCTGGTTGTCAGGCAGCTTCTGAATCAGCTGCCGTGTGGATTCCTGGTGGGTGGATCACCTTACAGATTCAGCTTTCTCCCTGGGCTTGTGGCCTTTGCTGGTCTTTTTCCCTTACTCCTTTTCTTTAAAACTTCACATTTATTAGTCAGTCATAATCTTTTTTTTGTTTTTGTAACTCAAGTCATTGTCTGATGTAAGAGTTCTGCTAAAGACTCTGCAGACATGTGGGAAGGTTTAATGAGCGTACCCCTGGAACTGAAAAAAAAACAACAGCAAATCAAAAGATAATTTTAATTAATTTTTTTTAATGTAAAAGAAACTTGTAAATACTTTATGGCACTAAAGGTATTGCTGTGTGTAGGAACTGCATCATTTTTCTTAACTACCAGAGTAATAACTGTTGTTTTGCCAGAGAACGAATAGATAAACTTTGTAGAACCCCTTGCTTATGATTTTTCCCTTTATTTGGAAACAGTTAATTGACTTTCTCCAAATACTGATCTGTGCTGATTAAAAATAAGTTTAATTTTATTTGGGTTTTTTTTTTTTTTTGGAAGGTATAGGTTTGCCACAACCTGAGACCCACTTATCCCATAGTGGAGCTGTTGGAAATACATCATTGGGCTGCTGGGTTGATGTTTGGACTCGATGACCTTCAAGGTCTTTTCCAGCCAAAACAGTTCTATGATTGTTAAATGTAGTAGTATTAAAAATAACCAAACAGTTTTAAAAGGGTTAATATTCAGCTTTTCTTCATTATTGCAAATAATCATAATGCCTTTGGTGCACTGGGATTTATTTATAGTACCTGTATGTCTAGAATGTTTCTGAGCTTCTCTTGTAGAAAAAATGAAATACTTTTTGTAGTTTATGTTTATCTTTGTAAATAGTCAAAATTCATCTGTAATGTGAGGAACATTTTTGTATAATGGTGGGGGATGTAAAGTTATTAATTACTGATGTCTGGTGAACCTTAAACTGAAGATACCTTAAAACATCTCCAGTTATTACTGTATTGAAAGAAAGCTCCTTGTGGAGAATTCTGTTTGATGACCTAATGTAGAGCCTGAAAAAAGTCAGGATGTGCATTAGAGGTCTCCATGGACAGGTGGTATTTTAGGATTAGGTTCTATCAATCTATGTTCATCAAAAATTTGCAAATAATTACTACTATTTTTTTAATCTGTGCTAATCCTCTCCAGTGTAATCCATAGTTGTTCTGTCCTCAGTCTGCGTAGACTCTCCTGTTTACTTGTGCTTTACTCAAGCTTTCTTTTGCCCTGATAGAAATACCCAAGGATTTACTAACTGGGAGTGAGTCTGAGGAACAATGTTTGATGCTCCATTGCGTGTCAGTAGTGCAGCAAGTTCAGAATGCCACAAATAAACTTGAAACTTCAGAGAATGCATTGCTGGGTAGGAATATTTTTGTTCTGGGGCAAACAAAGGACAGTGAAGCCTGATTCACTGGGGAGGTGAGTTACCTGGAGCTGCAAGGTGCTGCCTGTGGATAAGTCTTCCTGCTGCTTGCTGTGGTATTCAACACTAGGTCGACTTCTTTTGAGGGAAGATGGTTTTGCTGTTTGTGAGAGAAGGGAGGGTTGTAACCGAAAGCTTGAGCAGGAGCCTTGTGGTGTGGGAGTAGGAAGGAAGCGAGTAGTGAGACGTTAGGAAGCAGCGGGCTCTGGGGAGAGGGGTTGGTGGTCAGGAGTGAAGCTGGTGCAGGTGGTGCCAGGGAGGGAAGGGGATGGAGGCAAAGGAAGAAGAAAAACCTGGCAGCCCTACCAAAGACACAAGTATGAGACCCCATGGCTTTTATTTTCATGCACAGCATCAACTGGAAAGTGCTGCTTAATCCCAGTCTTTATGTGCAACAGAGTCTCAGGATGATTAGGGAAGGGAAATAAATGGGCATTCGACTACTACCAGGCATATAAATGATTTCAGAATCTTGTCACTGTTGCTGGCTAGACTTGGAAGAGCTTGAAGTTGTTACAGTTGAGACCATCGGGCGTATTTGGACACCAGGCCCCATGTTTGCAAACGATAACTGGTATCAGTAGCAAAGAAGCGCTGAAATATCTCTGAGGGCTTCGGCCTAGACGTTTAGATTTGCAGGAGGTGAAGTCCCTAGGCAACGAAAGACATGACTTGAGTGCAGCTTTTTCTTCTTCATCCTCCTCCAGTTCTGTCCTGTGGCTTGGTTGGAGGCGAGCAGTGGGGGAGTCCTGCTCCCGTGGCAGGAGGAGCTCTCTTGGACCGAGAGCGACGTGCCAGGGGCTGCGCTGGGAACAGCCTCCCGTGGCTGGGCTCTGGGCAGCGTGGATGAAATGCTCAGCGTGCCTTCTCTGCCTCCCCATTATTTTGTTTACTTCCACCATACTCTTTCTTACTTGTCTCTGGAGTAAACAGTCCTAATCTGCTGCTGTACGTGCGAGTCTTTTTTGTTATTTATTTCTGAACCTTCCCATTTTTTTAATGCTTCCTTTTGACATCAGATGACCAGCAGTAAACACAGTATTCCTAGCGAGGGGAAACCACTGATTTGTGTGGATTATTCTAATCCAACATCGTGCAAGCAAAATCAAAAAATAGTTTGACTACCTAATGATTCAGAAATGCAGAAGTGTTGCCAAAATTTTTAGCATTTGTTAGCTTTACACTTGAGCAAATGCATTCTGGTAGAGAATTTAACTTCTTTGTTTTATCTTCAGAGTTTTAAGGCTATGAGTTTATTCCACAAAGCAGAAGCATGTGTTTTACAATCAAGAGAAATATGAAAATTAATTTTTTCAATTGCTTGGATCTTTGTTTTGGGTAAATATTTCTAGAGTTATAGATAGTGACAAACATTCTTCCATTGAATACAACCAGAAAAGTTGGTGGTTTTTTTTTTTTAAAAAAATTGAACAGGGGCTTTAATATGATCTAGCATTTTCTAGGTAGAGATAATGGTCTGAAGTATGGTTTATGCCACAGGAAATAAATTCCCTATACCTCAGTGAGAAAAGGAGTATCTTTTGAATAACATCATTTCTCTGTATTTTGAATGCTTAAGTATTTCAACAGAAATAGAAACAACATTTTTTTTGAGGAACCTAAGCCCAAGTAGGAACCAGATGTGTTGATTTTGTAGGCATTGAACAGTCTGCATGTTAAGAATTATTCTCTGATCCCCTTGAATTCAGTGAGTGACTCAATTACCTTGTGCTTCTTCTGGACAGTGTTTTTCTATGTATTTGTCAATCAGAACTGAGCTCTGGTATTACTGTGACAAAGAATAATAGTAATGATGAGGAATGGGTTTTTTTCTCATTGACTTCTGTGGAAATTATTTTGGACCTCTTACAAGGGTATGATTTTACATAGTTCAATAAAGAATAAAAAAGGAAAAGTGGTAATTTAGGGTTAACAGTAGAAGACTTCTTACAATGAGAGAAACTTGATTTCTGTGTTTATTTTCTATTGGCTAGCTTAAATTTTAATTGCTGATACTATTCTGTGTTAGCTTCTTAGCTTGACTACAAGGGAATATCTTTGTGCTTACAAGAAATGAATTTAATTTTTTTCATTGCCTTTTTTTTTAGGTTAACCTCTTAAAAAAAAAAAAAAAAAACAAAAAAAAAAACAAAAAAAAAAAAAAAAAAAAAAAAAAAAACCACCAAAAAACTGTCCCAAAATACTTACTTACATGTTTTTCTTTGAAGTAGAACAGCTGTACAACATTGTTTTAAATGAACATTCTGCTGCAGTTTCCTGCCAAAACCAGGAAAAAGGGATTTATTCAATCAGCTGAAATAAAATTATCTGCAAGCTAGCAAGACATTACTTGTGCATTTTCCCCATGATTCAGCATGTGATGAAAAATAAGTTAATAGATATTTGCTTTAAGTTGAAAACTAAATTTGAGAGGATTCATTTTTTTTCTGTAGATATTGATACAGTGATATACAGGTCAATTGACTATTTGACTTCAGACACGCAGGGAGGAATCCAACAGTGCCAGTTCTGCACAAAACATAACAAACATGCTCAGAGATTGGCTCAATCTCTGATAATGTTTCATGTTAAATGCTCTTCTCACGATTTCAGATATAAAATGTTAAAATCAAACTTAATTGGTTTGGATAAAAGTGGGGAAAATAATAATTTTCTGCACCATTACAGTGTGAAGCATTAAATGGGAAATACGTGGTAACGTTAAATGTTTGAGAGTCTGGCTTTGTTTTCATTTATAGCCAGGGAGATTTACATGAGCTTGACATGACTTTTACCATGACTTTAACTTTTTATTTTAAAGTAGAATGCCTTTTGTGCATAGAAAAGTAACAGACATACATCTCTCATCTAGTAAGTTTTGAGGATTTTTAGTGTTCTGTGGTGTGATTTGGTGCTACCATTATAATATTAAATATTAATAACATAGTTTTGGTAAGAAAACTTTAATGTCTGGACAGAACCCTGTGTTTCTGTAGTTGTTCTTGTAAATTCAAGTGGAGTTATGTTTGTGTGTGTGTATGTGGCTTTTTTTTGAGGCAACTTCTTTCAATGGGACTATCTTGTGGGCATTGCTTCCCTTTGAGGTGGACAGGACTTGTCCCTCTCTGAGAGATGAGCTTCTTATCTAGTAGTGGACTGTAGCATGTTTTTCTCTGGGCAGTGGAAAAAGGAGTTTATGACTTGGGCAAAACACTTTTCCCTCTTCTGTAGAGACTTGAGTGTTTAGTGTCCAAAAACTTTTTCCTAAATACAGCTATAGAATACCTAAGGCTATTCAATTCATCTTTTCAAGGGCAAAGGACTTTTTTTTTCCTTTCCTTTCTTCTTTGATTAAATTTTTTGAGAAAGGGAGCTGTCAGAACAAACTTTATAGTTTTTCCTTTGTTGAATTGACACTCCATAAAATTTTATTTTAGCAGATTTGATACAAGAAGGAAGAAACCGATAGACTACAAGTAGGGCACAGAAGAAAGTTGTAGGTTATTAAATCTTTTCAAGGAGAGAAGGAAGTAGTTCAGTGTGCTCTCAGAGGTTCCTGTGTCAGCATTTGAGAAGCCTGGAAGAGATTATCTTCAGCCAACAGTAGGTAACGAAGTACAGGATGTGGAGGGAGCACTGAACTACCAGCACAGAGGAAATTTGAGATACTAGCCTGTTCCAAAACTGCTTTTGCTTTAGGTGTCTTCTTGCTCTGCAGTTCTTGAGCTACAGAGTGAGAGAGAGTTTTGAGCATGTAGATTAAAAAGTGAATGCCAGTGTCTTGAAATAGATATTTTGATAGTTTTTTCGCTATCTTTCTTTTTTGTCCTTTTGGGTGAATTTATCATTAAGGAGAAATGATGGCAGCACAACAGTTGAAAGGGAGCAGTTCAACACTTCACACACCTGTCTGGTTTTGGGTGTGTTTTTCCTCGACGTACTGCTATCCACACCCATGAGAATTTTGCTGAGGTTTGGCCCCTCTCTTGATGGCACAGGCAGTAATAACACAGTTAGTTCAGGGTCGTCAGGCCCAAGGGTTGGTGTGGCGACCTGGCAGCTCGGCTCTGCGGCAGGTGCTGGGTGTTCACCCCCGCCGGCCTGCTCCACGCCCCACTGGCACTCCTCAGCTGGCTTTTGCTGGGCTCTGGCAGCGAATCTGTCACAAGGACATCCACACTGTGTTTTTCAAAGACTCTCCTAGCTGCCCTCCCAGCCCCATGGGTTGGTCATGCCTCTGGAACGCACACGCCCCGCTTTCCCCGGCGTGCGCGGAGGGGCGGGGCGGGCGCTGCCAGGTAAGGCCCTGCTGAAGCTCTCCCCTCAGAGATCAGTCCTGTCCTTGCCAGTCGAGGCTTGTGTCAGACTTGCACGTAGCGTGAGCCTAATCCTTTACTCAGATGCTGTTCTCACAGAAAACTGCTTGTTGTTTTCGGTGCATGGGGTTGGCCTGGCTTGCTGCTTGGCTGATATCAGCCCTCTCTGGTGATGAGGGTCGCTGTCAACATATAACAACATTTCAGAATATGCCTGTGCAGATACTTCGACAGTGTGAGCACGTGTGGAGCCTGCCAGCAGAGCCCTGTACCTCACCAGTGCTCTGGAACCCAGATGTGTGTAGCTGTGGCTTGCAGTTGCTCTTCATCGTTGCCAACTTTGTGCTGTAGCTAGCCTGTGAATTACTGTGCTCTGCAAGGTCATGTTTGTCCTCCAAAGCCTTCTTGCATGAGGGTTTGCCATCACCTTTGTCAAGCTGAGGTGCAGCTGATTCAGTTAGATTTCACTTCTACCTTTTTTCAGCTGGTGCCAAACCCCAGTTCTGCCCCTGTGGGATGGGCTGCACCTTCCTGGGGCTGACCTGTTGCTTCAGCAGGTTACGAGGAGAGACTTTGAGAGAATTTCAGGCATCTTTCCACCAGGCCCTTCTGACTTCTAGGAGGCCCTGGCTTCTCTCAGAGGGGAATTGTGATGGCAAGCTGGAGAGCTGTGTGGTTTCTGTAGCTGGCTTCAGATGTAAGACAGTTGAAATGAGATTAAATCTTACAGATATGAGTACTTGAGAACTTTCATAAAGAAAATCACTCATACGTGGAACTTATTCTGGGTGTGCCACTTGTCCTTTGTCTAGCCAGGGAAATGAGAACTACTACAACAGCCTGAAAGCAGGTGAGCATTATCCAGACTGCAGTGCTTTGGGATTCAGGCCTTGATAGCCAAGTTTTGGGAACTTGTTATATCCGCAGTCGCAGAGGTGCTCATTAAAGATGTCACATCCAATATGTCACATTCAATGTGCAGTTTATTGAGCAGCTTACTGACAACTGACAAATAGAGCAGTTGTAGCCTGTGTGATAGCTGGTTTTGGAGGGGATGGTCTTCCCTGGGTTAATTGTGCTGGTGACATTTCACTTGTGAAGATTACTGTCTGCTAACACAGATCTTGGTTAGCCATGTCAGCTCTTCCAGGAACAAACACAGCAGCTGGGAAGACCTACCATTGGTTTTTTAGTCTATGCTAGGAGTGTACTCTCTGAACAGTGCTATTTTTAAGAGGAATGTTTTACCCACTGAAGTGACTCCTGAAAGTTCCTGGTACAGCCACACTAGATTACAAACCTAGCACTTACAGGGGGATGAGCATTTTGTACCCCGAGATGAAAACCTGCCACTTAGGGACTGTTAAGCTGGTATGATCCATGTTGCTGTGTTATAAGTGTTTCAGTCTGAAGTGGACAGAAGGTGCTGCTGTACCCAGGCACATTTCAAATGGGTGCAGCTCTCCAAGCGTGGGGTAGATTCAGGTGAGCCAGGAATGCTGCTTTAGGTCCATGCCTTTGCCTTGTGGGGAGACCTTAACTGAGAACACCCCATGTGGTGATGAGGGGAATGGGCTGTTCTCTTGTACAGCCTCTGGCTGAGTTCTTTTTGTGCTCTGGTGTTACCAACACTTAGACCTTTCAGTAATGACATGAGAAGTTCAGGTTCTGTTTCCTGATTCTTCTTTCCAATACTTAAAATGACACTGTATTTTCCAAATACCCTCTTAAAATGTAACTCAGTGTTACAGTTAACAAAAGCACACGGGAAAGTGTTCCCATTTCTTGTCCACTGATCAGTCCAGAGTTAGAACAGTGTAGTAAACCAAAAATGGATGTAAAATTGTGCCCTTGGAGAAATTCTACAAGGAGTCTAGAATAGTGACTTTTTCTGCACTGAGACTTCCACCAGATTTATATATTCTACAGCTTTTCTAGCACAGATAAAAGGGCCTAGATCAATGGTACAATCTACCAATTTAGACCTTCATTTCTATTTTTAAGTAAGTGATATCTTAAAAATTTTGCCGTGGGGGTTTGGGAGCATCTTGTGAAGGAATGTTTGTCCTCTGACCATTTTGGATTATAAGGCCAGAATAAATACAGCAGGGAGAACATACTGAATTTATAAAATATCAATCTGAGCAGAACAAAAGGATTCTTTTTATCTCCTCACTGAAAAATACTCTGATTCTTCCCCACCCCCAACAGAAGGAATAAATGAACAAAGAGTTCAACTGAACTGAGCCACCAATGGAAGCAAAAAAGGTGAAAAGCCACAACCAGTGAAGGAAGATGAAAAGGAGGGCCATAAATTTTTTGTTGTGTGGTACACGGGTTGTTAATGCTGTTAATGATTGAACTGTTTATGGGGGATTACAAAGGGTTAGCAAACTCCTCTGCTGGGGAGTTTCACCGAAATCTGACAGAAATGAGCAAAAGCAAGGTTAGCAAGATGCCCAGCTGGGCCTCAGAGGTTTGCTGGCAGAAGTCATTCTCCCTCCCCAAGCCTGGTGAGGCTGCCTGGGATGAGGAGCCCAAACACAGATGGCTTCAGGGTCCTCCTTTGCTCAATTCAGCAGCTGGATGTGTTCAGCCAGAGACGTCCCTCCGATGCTAATAACTATATAGCACTATTAAGTTACCAGCGTGATAGAGTTACAAGGAGTGTGGAAGTTCACAGAAATATGCAGTAATACTTGCTGGACCTGTAAATCGAGTTTGGGGGGTGGGTATTTTTGTTTTCTAGGCTTTTTTAATAAATGCAAACTTCATAAAATCAACTGATAGTTGTTACAGGCCCTTGCTTTGCGTCCATCTTAGCTGCTACTGGGAAGATCAGAAAAACAGTGTCACAAATACCTTTGCAATCAAGAACATCCAGCTTGTTCCTTATAATCTCTCTTGTAACTGTAATGTTATGGTGTAAAAACTGGAATTCCCCTATTTTGCCCCATCCTAATACAGATGACAGCCACCACTTACTCCGCTGCAGCCCTGGCTGCCTCTCTTGAGGCTGACTGACTCACGTTCCTGGGTTGTGTCCCCACGGGTGGTGACCTTAAAGAGGACTCAGAGCAGTGCTGTGACTTTGCTATTCCTGTCTGAAATCGTACTGCTCCTGTTCATAAACATATCGTGCAGAATCTGATCATGAGGTCTATATTTAGAAATTGAGGAGGAACCTTTCAACTCCCTGTAGCAGAAATGGGAAGAGGAGGAACATCCAGACTTGTCATTTCCCCACAGAAGGGGCTCTTTGGTTTGTAGAAACATTTCTGGTATCATACAGTGGTCTGATCAGCCTGTACCCATGTTTGTGTTTGAAGGAAATATTTCTGATGTTCCATAGACTCATCTTTACTCTTCATAGCTCTGGGACATGTTACTCTCAACAGCTGCTTGTAGAATAGACAACTGGAGTTGAGCTGATTCATAAAGATCATGCAAAATGGTGAAAAGGTGTGTTGGAGCTGTGCTACTTCTCAGCAATAGAAAATTAAGAGAATAATGAGGAAAAAGCTGGAACCTCTTGGCTGTTGTAGGAATTGTAGGAATATTTTAACGTATCAAATTACCTCCACCCCCACCCCCTGTTTGTGAGAAAATCATTAATCCAAACCACGTGTTTGTACATGATTTGGTTTTACCTACTGACTGTACGAAGTCTGGGGCAAAACACGTCCCTGAGTAAAACTATTGGCATATTCTAAATGGGAATTCAACCACCAGTTCTGAAAATTTGCATTCATTAGCAAAATTCATCAGCTGCCAATCAAACGACTCCGAGCTCCCGTTTTGGCTGGGAGTTTGTGCTTACTGGGGCCAGCCTGAGTCTCGTAACTGCAGTGAGTGCCTGTGAGCTGCTCCCTGCTGCAGTAATGGGAGCTGCTGGTGTGGAGGTGAGGGCAGCGTGCAGGGAGGCTCCCAACGTTTGGAAGTTGTTCCTGGAGCAAACTGTGGCAGTGTTTGGCCTGCGTGCTCTCTGCTCTTGGTGTGTTATCTTCTGGGGCTGCTTTCCCTCTCTGCCGTGTAATGTGCAGTACAGTAAGTACAGAAGTTGAATGATGAATCTATCAGTTTAGGGTAAACATCCCTTTTTTTTGCTTTTTCTCATAAGTTGTTCAAAAAGTGATGTAAAACATTGCATTAAACCTTAGTGTGCAAGCACAGAGATCCCTTTGCTGTGTAAATTGAGGTTCCTCTGTGAATAGAATTGTGGAGGAGTCACACTTACTTTCCCTTTTCCCCCAGAAATCTGCTTCTAACAACTTCTGGATTTTTGCAGCTGTTTTTGGCCATGGGGAAGAAGAAAAAGTAGATGTGGCTGAATTCTTTCTGTCTAGCATTTCCAAGGTATCATTTAGGACTACTTCATGGTACAATTGTGTTCTGCAAAAGTCACAGTATCCATACTCATAAATAATTAGTGCTTTTTCTCCACTGTCCTCCTTTAGAGCCTGCTTTGTTGGCAGTCAGTTCAGGAAGGAACCTCTCTTGCTAAATGTGGGTTTAGTAGTTGATGGAGCAGTTGTTAGGAGCTGTGTCCTCTCTGAATCAGCCTTTCTCCATCCACCAGCTCTTAGGGAAAGCAGTCTCCATGTTGTCATCCAGGCACTGCAGGTACTTCCTTGGTTCCTCTCCCAGTAGCTGCCCCATATTCCTGGACAGCTTTACCCTGTTCCAGAAGACAGACAAAACTCATGGCATGTCTCAGCAGCCAGCAGGGTGCCATGAAGATGTCCCAGGCTGCTCTGGATCTTGAAGAACATGCTGTGTTAGCATGTGTCCAGGGTAACAGGCCTTATCAGGGTCACCCAAACTCCTCCTGAGCTTCAATGATCAAGCTGGAGAGAGTCTGTTTTGTCATAGTCATGGAGGAGATGGTGATAATATCTCATTTTCTATTTTACGTGTGGATGCTTGAAGACAGTAGATTTGTCTTTTTACCTGCCTTTTTCTGTACAGTTCAGGAAGTTCTTCTGGCATTAAAGTAGGTTGTGTCAATTTGGAATTTTTCCTTCTAAACCCCAAACTTTTTTTACTTCAAAAAATTTACCAGGGAAAAGTTTTCTTAAATTGGGATGCAGGTACAAAATGATGGCTGGGTACCCACCCACAGTTTAAAAAATTACTCCCAAGGATAGTGCTGTTCAGATAGAGCAAAACAGTTGTGTGGGGATTATAAATGGTAGAAAGTTGCTGTTGTCTGTTCTAGGAAAATGCAGAGGAGAACGAGTGTCCAACTTGAGGTTACAACTTGAGCTGCAAACTCCTGAGGAAGCGGGATGGAACTTCCTATTGCTCTGGATACATATTTGTGTTGTCCTCTTCAAGGTGAAGTTCAGCCTGCCTATTAGAAGTTTTTGGTCTTCCTGGTTATGGCATGAAGTAGGTTCTTTGGACTTGTGGTGGCTCTGAATTCCTAGGTAAAGGCAGCTTAACTTTCTGCCTCAGTCAGGCTTGCTTGAGCTCTTGGAAAAGACCTCTTCATGTTGTCAGCTTTGAGAGAACATGCCAGTGGCCTGTACTCTGGCATAATGAGGAACATGGAGACGTGGTGGGTGCTGCACAGTAGCCAGTGGGCATCACCATTTCTTGGTGCCATTGCATGAAGGGGTGGCATGGGGCTGGCACAGGCTCCTGAGCCCCCTCCCTCCCCTTCCCCAGCCAAGCCTGCATGCAAAGATGGCATTGTGTTGTGGTGATGTGTAGAGGTGGGAAGAGGAGGGATCTCCAGACTTATTTCCCCACAGAAGAGGCTCTCTTTGGTTTCTAGAAACGTTTGGTGGTTGTTCAGTAACTTCACCTACGATCACCTCCAGTCCTAAAGTGATGGAGTTGCCTGGCAAGATGTGTTTAGATCATGACAAGACTTCAATTACCAGTTGTGGGTTTAGTACTTCATAAACTCTGTGACACACAAATGCAAATTTGTCATAAAGACCCAACAGTTTGGAAAAGGAACAACCACTGCGGGTGTGTCTGGAAGAGGAGTTTGTAAACGCAGAGGAGTTTTGTGCCAGAACCTTCCTGAAGCTGAAGGTGAGGCAGCTGCTTTTTCTTACCTGGTTTGTTTGATCCTTCACCATGGCCATATTTCTAATTCAGAAGCCAAAAAGTAGCTCCTTGGTCTCAGGCTGCAGTCCCTTTTTAAGCTGGAAATGTAGCCCACTGGTGAAGGACTGAAGGCTGACTTTCTGTAAAGGCAACTGGTGTTGAGACAAAGAACAGCTGAGCAGGTTGATGTTGTCTCTGTTAGGAATAAAGATGGCAAAATTTTCCTTTTCAGTAGTTAGTTTATTTTCCTTTTGGAGGGAAAGCTCAGACATGTTAATGAAGTAATCCTCATTGATCCACTCCCTGGGTTTTATCAAATAACTTACGGAAGTTCCTCCGGATCACCTCTTTAGAGTTGTCTTTCTAGAGGGCTCAAATGAATACTGCTGTTGTTACTGGAACTGAGTGACCTTACTTTTGGGTACTGCTGCTGCTTCCTCAGTCCATGTGGACACAAATAGATGCTGGGTTTATTCTGAAACATTTACCTGAAAAGGGGCTGGTTCCCCTAGTCTGTGAACACTGCTGTTCCCTGCCTGTCCTTCAGGTTTGGGTGAAGCTGCTTCTGGCTGTCGTAACCTGTGGGGAACATGCCCCAGACAGACAGTTCTGAAGGCTTTGGTAGAACACCTCAGCAGCCTGGTTTTGGCTTTTCTGTGACAGTATTAAGATGACAAAGCAAGTAACCTGGAAGAGCTTTGTCCCAGGCAAGGGGTGATGTCATCAGGAACAGTGATGTTTTCGTTAAGCTAATTTTAATTTTCTCTACATAAACTTGGAAACCTTAAAGGTGGAAGAGAATTTCTTCCCTGTTATCTCCCTCTCTCTTAGTGCTTGGCTTTCCAAGCCCAACAACTTTAATGTTGTACTAATATGTTATGGAAAGGGCTTCAGCATCTTGGTGTTCTTTCACATTTGTTAGTACACAGTTCACCATTACATGTTTGTGCATGGGGAGGGGTCTTGTTTCTTCAGTGCTCATCTACGTGTTGGGGAAGAGACAGCCACAGGTACTGAGTGGCAGGCCCCATGGCGTGGCTGTGGCAGATCTGGTGTGCTGGGGCAGGTTTGGGTACAAATCACAGCTTGGCAGCAGCAGGACAAGCCCCGACACGCTCCAGCCACCCTCACCGGCACTTCTGCCGCTGCCTTCCTCGCTGCTCCTACCCGAGCTGGAGAGACTCAAAGTAGGTCACGTCCGTCCGTCTGTCTGCAGTTCCACCCTCCTGCCAGCAGTGTGGGCATACCTGACGTCTGAGCTCTACCCAGCCGGTCCTCCCGCTTCTCCTTCCCCGCCCCAAGGGAGGGAGAGTGGATGTGAGTCGGGAGCTGCGTCAGGGGAGAAGGCCCTGTGCTGTTTTGTCTAGGAACACCAGGAACTTGTTGCTGTGACTCTTACCAAGTTCAGTAGGTAGAAGAAATCACACTTTCCTGTTTTTTAGGAAGCTGGAGAAGCAGTGTGAATGTCTGTGTTCATAAAATGTTGAATTACAAGATGTCAGTTACGCTGTTATCTTAGCACAGGTAAATTTGTGTGAAAGCCTGAGC
This sequence comes from Merops nubicus, assembly GCF_000691845.1. Classification (NCBI taxonomy): domain Eukaryota; kingdom Metazoa; phylum Chordata; class Aves; order Coraciiformes; family Meropidae; genus Merops; species Merops nubicus. Next base: position 109,000 of record NW_008583446.1, on the reverse strand, counting down.
TGTCCTCTGTGATACACTCAGGATTGTTCTATCCCTGCGTGGACTCCTCTGAAGGCTCTGGGTGTGAGTGCCAGGCCTAAGAACACGTTTCTCATGCCCACGTGTACAATCCACAGTAATTCTAGGCTATGGTAATTATATCCTGAAAAGAAAAATACATTTCTAGGCAAAAATAACTAAGCTTTACTGAAGTCCTTTCATATCCACAGTGGCAAATATCCAGACATCCTTCTTTTTGCCTACTTCCTTTCACATCCTCCAGTCTGCACATTAGGGTTTTTTTTTTTTCCCCTTAAAGAAAATAAACTTTCTCTTCCTGATTGCAGTGCTTTCTATTGCTGTAAGTCTCAAAATAAGCAAATAGAAAGGGAAGACAGGTAAAAATCATAGCCTAAGACCTAACTCTGTCCTCTTTGGGACATTGGTTTCTTATTTCTCTCTTCAGCTTAAAATATATAGTTTGTTAAATTTTTTTTCTCCTAAAGCTGCTTCACAAAGGCAATGTCTGAGCAGAGGTGGCTGATACCTGTGCAGGATTTTTCATGTGGAATTCAGTGTAGCTGTAAGATGGGTTTTAAACAGGAATTTTGAAAATGTGTAGGTCTGTCAGGAATGAAGAGTTCACATTGTCCTGATTTTTCAACTTACCGCGATCCAAACTTTGGTTTAGATAATGCAAGCCAGATGGGTTATTTAGGAATTTTTAATGATTGGTATTAATACTGCTGAGGCAGTATGCATTATATAATAATGATTAAGGATTTTTTTTTTTTTACTTGTTTTGTGATTGTTTTCAACATTAGTTATGGGTCAGGTGTTAGATTTTCTTATTTCCTATTTCACTAGGAAGAAGGTTTCTTAAAAAGGTTTCTGGCATGCTTTGGAAGAAGAAAAGTAGTTTATATAGATGCCATAAATAAATAAATAAATGTAGGAAAATCCTGCAGGAAACATGAGACAGCATAAAACCAGCCTTCTTTGCAGGAATATTTGATCAAGTTATGCTCCTTCCTTGAGAAGGAATATCCGGATTAATAATTATGACAGTTGTCAACTTCTAAACATGATCAATTATAGAAGTTCTATTACAAGTTATTTTCTTTGTAGATCGTAACTTCAGATAAATATCACTAAAAGGCAATTTGGGCTGAAGAGACAAAGGCAATTAAATTCTCCATTAATTTGTTTACCAGTGTCACATGGAATAAATCGACTGTAAGGTTTCATAAATTATCTGGAAGTGCCAGTAGAGGAATAATTTTGTGGAGTATTGGAATAGGGAGATGTGAATTCTTTTCTGTAGTCACGTGTTTAGCTAACCATTATGTAAGTGATATTTTATATGACAAAAATCATAGTGGCCGAATTATTTTGGGATGCCAGGGCTGTCTTTTTACATGCAAAAGCAAAAGAGGAGGGGAGGGAAGCCAGGGGCAAGTGAGAAGAAGCTGTAGGAGCAGAAGCTCAGACCCAGTACCTGTTATCCCCTGTTTTCAGACAGTGGAACTCCTCAAGAGCATAAGGCTCAGCCGTGGAGGAGTCCATATTAGCCTGGAAAGATCAATTTTTGAACTCTTTTGGTTTTAAAGATAACCTTTGAAATGTGAGCCACTGCAGTGTAGTTTCCAGGAATACAAACAGAATCATTACTTCCACTGAAAGGAAGAGCAACAACAGAAAAAAAAAAAAAAAAAAGTAATAAGAATTTTGAGTTGTTTCTTTTTTTGCTTCTTCAAGGCACTGCAGGCAACGTGAAAAATAAGACAAACATCTCAATTTTCTACTGTTTGGAAAATCTGTGAGTAGGAATAGCAGCTTCATTTCCTCAGCAACTATTTCCTCTACTTTCCTAGGCTCCATTATTTTTTGCCTGTGCTTTTAAGGTAAATGATAGAATATGCTGGGTTTGAAGGGGACCCAGAAGGATCATCAAGTCCAACTCAGCTTCACACAGAGCGACCCAAAAATTTAAACCATGAGTCTAAGAGCATTACCCAGACACTCCTTGAACACCAACAGACTTGGGGTCGTGGCCACTTCCCTGGGGAGCTTGTTCCAGGGCTTGGCTGGAACAGGTACGGGCTCAGTTGCCAGTGTTGACCACAGCACCTTGTTCTATATGCCCCTTTCACTTCTTACATTTAACTCTTTAGATTTGAGTTCTCTACTGTATCTTTGGCCAGAATGAGAAGCATCTTCCATGTTTTTCATCATTTCTAATGCATTTTTCTTTGTTACCTGAAAAAATAGAGATGAAAGGTTTGTCCCTAGTGTTAGCTGTGAGAGCCAAACACGCTCGCTTTGTTCTTTTGTTATTTTTATTTTTAAACACAAGGACAAGATAGCAACAGTGATTAAAGTCTGTTTTATGGATTTTTTCTTCCAGTTCCATCCTGATATGCTTAGGCTGTTATCCTTTGCTGTAATTATTTTATTTTATGATGCCTTCAGAGCACCCAATTTGTGTTTTATCTTTTATAGTTGGTTGGGATTTTTTTTTTAACGATTTCAAAGCCAGATCTATTGCTGCATCCCCATAGTGACTTCAGAGTCAAAGGAAAAAAAAAAGTGTAATTTGACAAGTGGCAGCTGAGAGAGATTAAATAACTTGCTCAAGTCAGTGTCAGAGTTGGGATTAGAAGCCTCTTCCTGCTGTAGTCTCTGACCACTAGATTATGTTGTTATTTCTGTCCTGAATTGTAGTCTAATAAAAGAGATTTTTAGAAGGTATGTGGTGTGTCCTCTTACTGTTAATATTTGGAGAGGAGGATTTATCAGCCATGTCTAGCCACTGTACAGCCATCCATTGTTCAGCAGTTAAACTCTTTTTGGGTGTATGTCTCTTAAAACTGTTCATAAAGATACCAGTTTAAAATGATATTTAAGTAATTATCACTTTGTGGTTCATTACATGGCTGAAGGAATGAAAACTGTCTGCATGCAGCAAGAAATAAAATCCTGAGGAGAGGGGGCAAATGTTCTGAGCCCTCTTAAAACTTTCTGTTGATATTCTAATAATTGTATGGACAGGGAAGTCTACTCAGGTTTTACTGTGTTTGTCAGCAGTTAGTTCACATTGCAGAGACCAGAACTAGGAGGTGAAATGGGAAGAACATGAGTGTGTGGTTCAGATAAGCATTTCCAACATGGCTGGAGCAAGCCTCCATCTATGCCATGGTCCTGGAGGAGATTTCTGTGCTGTTGTTAAGAGATTTGTGTGTACCAGGAAGAGGATATCAGCAGAAGAAAGAAACAGGAACTTGGAGATTGATTTTGTGGGAATTTTGAAATGGATTTAGTAGGTAGCAGGATTATACCTGTGTTGCATTGTGGGTTTCACCATATGTTCCATTCATGGAGGAAATGGTGAATTTAGCATGTGAAAACTGCCTTGTTAGAGCTAAAAGAGACAAATATAAATTGGTCTAATAAAGGTGAGGGTGAATTTTCTTTTGCTGTTCTTTAAGTAGAACTATGACCCTGAGCTCAATGCCATTTTAAGTTAAGTTGTTAGGCAAATACATGTACCATAATTATGCACACCACTGTGTTCATGGGAGGAATTAACAGCAAAAAAAAATCATAAGGCGAAGTTTTGCTGCTCTTTATAATTTTTTTGCTACAAATGGAGCAAGAAAGAACAATTCAGGAGAGTGTTTTGATGAACAGAGTGGAAATCTAAGGAAGACTTTGAAAGCAAAATACTTTTTGCGTGGTTGTCACTCACTGTGTTGTCCAAATAATATTGGATATCAACATAGTGGAAAAAATTATTCTCTAAGATTATTTAGCATCTCTAGGAATAAATGCTTTAGTGAATACTACTATTTTGCTGCTTAGGATACTCAAGTAGACTGCTGGGGTTTTGTTTTAGCACAATTTAAATATTGGTCCTCACTGAGTAGAAGTAAATTTGTTCACAAAGGAGGGCAACTCAGTTAAAAAGATGAAAATATGAAACGAGCAGTCTCCAAATACAGGTTGGTCAGTGAAGGTTGTCAAGAAAACCCCACTCCTAGCCCAGATAAGTGGTGTTACTTTTTCAGTGCATGGAGAATTGATAGGTTTTTGAATGGCCTTTGAGTTTGTCAGAAGAGTGAATGTTCATCAGATGAAGAAGGTTAATCTCCAGAGGTTTGCCTGCCTTTGAGAGCAGGACTAATTATTACCTTATGCTAGATAATAAAACACATCTGTTCTTTAAAAAGTAAAAAAGGTTTTCTGCCCTTTCTTCAAGTCTTGAGAGTCAGCTCATCCTTTACAAATATCTTTTGGGGTTTTGGGGTTTCATCTTCTGTACGGTCCAGTATTATGGGTGCTTCTCCTAGCATGAGAACAACTTGTTAAACAAAATAAGAACTTGTCATCGCAGTGTGTGGTGTCTGCACCTCAGGTAGAGGGTCCCTGTCACACCTTCCTGGGAGAGTCATGACTAGCAAAGCCTTTGGAGAGGGACAGGAGTTCTTTCTCCTGAAAGCCACTGCAGCATGATCTGCAGGGATGGGAGTGTTTGTCAGCGCAGTTTGTGGTGTCTGCACCTCAGGTAGAGGGTCCCTGTCACACCTTCCTGGGAGAGTCATGACTAGCAAAGCCTTCAGTTGCCCTTTGGAGAAGGACAGGAGTTCTTTCTCCTAAAAGCCACTGCAGCATGATCTGCAGGGATGGGAGTGTTTGTCAGGCTGCAAACAGCTTTTTTTCTTGTGTTCCTTTCTGATGTGCCAGTGGGCATGGGCAGAGTGCAAGGGGGACAGGGCTTCATGGCTTTGGAGGTGGTAACGGTGCAAATTCCTTCTGAACATTTTTCCTCTGTTGGAATCACAGAATTGGAAGAATTTGAGTTGGAAAAGACCTTTAAGATCATCAAGGCCAGTTGTTCCCCCAGCACTGCCAGGTCCCCACTGCCCCGTGTCCCTCACACATCTCCACAGCTTGGAAACCCCTCCAGGGGTTGGGACTCCACCACTGCCCTGGGCAGCCTGGCACAGCCCTGGACAACCCTTGCAGTGAATAAATTTTCTGGAGTTCTAATCTAATCCAATTTCACCTCATATATTGTGTTCTCTTTGGGGCCACTCACCACAAGAAGGACATCATCTGGATGCTGGAGCCTGTCCAAAGAAAGGCAGTGAAGCTGGGGAAGGGTCTAATGCACAGGTCTTGTGAGGAGCACCTGAGGGACCTGAGGTGGTTGAACCTGAAGAAAAGAAGGCTCAGGGGAGGCCTTCTGGTTTTCAAAAGGAGGTTGGAGCCAGCTGCAGGTCTGTCTCTTCTCCCAAGGAATAATGAAATGATAGAAAACAGCCTCAGGTTGTGCCAGGGGATGGTTAGGTTGGATGTTGGGTGACTTGACAGTGCTGAGTTTATGGTTGGACTTGATGATTTTAAATGTCTTCTCCAACGAAAACTAAAAAGATTCTGAATCTAAAAGATTCTAAATGTCTCCTGGTGTTGCTGCATCCCACAGGCTTGACTGGTTCTTCCAGGAGGAAGAGCTGGTTTTGGAGCTTTCAGCCCTTTTCTTCAGTGCATCATTAACAGCCATCGGAGGGGGGGAGGGGGGTGTCTGTGACCACTCTCTCATGTTTGTGTGGCTAATTGAGAACAAGGAGGTGTGTTTGGAGCAGTCTGGCTGAACAAAACTCGTGTGGGAAAAGGTTGTCTGGTTGTTAAAGGCGTGCTGGGGTGCCAGGGGAGCATATGGCCCGTGGTGAAAGGTCTGGGGCTCAAACGGCTGAGCCGTATTCTCGGTGCTGTCACTTCTGTCCTGCGTGCTGCTGTATTGATCCCCCTCTCCTGCATCTGTGCTTTCCAAAGTGGCTGCTGGTGGCCTTGCCTCACTCGTACGACGTTACGTCTGCTCATGCTGGTAGAGGGCTCAGGATTACGGGAGCTGAATGCATGAAGAAGCTGAAAACAAGTATCCCTGACAAGGTTTCTGGTGGTATAATTTTGAAGTTATTTAGCGAAATTTCAGCCATGTAAATTATGTCTGACTCATGCTCACAGCTTTTAAAATACACTTTTTGAAGTTTTCAGTGTTGCATAGGCACTATAGAGGCAAAGAGAACGTACGGGTAATAAAAAGAAGATTAGCAGGCTCTGAGCATTCTTGGCAGTTGTGTAACTCCAACATAAATTTGCATTCCTTTATTTTGTTTTGCTTTTAAGTGGCCTTTTCATGATATCTTCACTTTCCCCATTTATAACAAGGGGAAAAAAATGACTGCTATCAAAGCTGAAATGTGCCAAAAAAGGGTAGAAGCTCATCGCTTCTGAACCAGGATAAGGATTTGCTGTCATGCTGTGTGTACTGCAGAAGTTCCTCACTGCAAGTACCAAAAATGTCATGTTAAGAATCCCGTGCTTGATTATCTAATTGGAGAAGTCCCAACAAGATTTGTTTGGGGTTTCTTGGGGTTGTTTTGGGGGAAGAGAAGACAAGGTTCCGTGGTATGTGCCGCACCTCGCTTTGAGAGCAGCTCAGATTTGTCCTCCAGCTCTGGATAACTTTGCAGATAACAAATCATCTGAACGTTAGCAGGCAGCAGAGTCCCATGGCTCACACCAGTGAGCTGGTCACCAAGACAGATGTGCTCAGAAAGGGCAGGAGCTGGGGGCTCACTCAGCCCCACCCCACGTTGCCACAGGGCCAGATGGCTCCTGGGGCTGTGCTGGATGGGAAGCTCAGGACTCTGCAGACACAGCTTCAGCTAACAGCTCTGTAAAGTGGTGTTATCAAAAACATGGTCAGGCCTTAAAAGTGACTGACCTCCCCAGCTGGCTTTTTATTGGAGGAACTAGAGGTAAATGTCCCTTTAAAGGTATTTTAGGACTGTATTTAACAACACTAAGCTCTTGCTAACCACTTGGAATTTCTCACGTCCACATATAAAACACTAGCTTTTCTTCTTCAAAATTTTTGTTGCATACAAAAGAAAAAAAAAAAGGTTTTGGTGATGGGATCCAGGATTGAAGGGTGGATGGAGGTGCCTGGTTATGAGCATGCAGGGCTCTGGCCTGCCTCTCTCCTGCCTGGCCTGGTTGAATTGGTTAAAAGGAACTCTTTTTTTTTTCTGATTTAAGAAACCAAACTATTAAAGGTGCAAATATAATAGAAAATCTTACTCAGTTGAGTGTGCTGTCCAGTTATTTTTGTAGTTTCACTATCTGCTATTGATAAAGCATCATTAGAAATAGCTTTTCTTTTTTTTTTTCAGTTTTGAGAACATTTCAGCTTTCTCTACAGTTTTAATTGGGTGGATATGAAAGATGTGGGAGCTTAGTATGTGAAACTGAAATAGGATCCTATTTAGATTGAGTAGTCTCCGAATTGAACAGCCCCCAGTATTTAGAAAGCATATTACTCTCTAAGATGAAATGATGCATATGTAAGTCAGCTTTCCTCAAAAAAAATAAATAAAAAAATCAGTATCTTCATTCAGGCAGCAACTGCAGAACTAGTTCCATGGAATACCAGTTAAAGACATCTGTTACAGGTGTCTGAAATGGACCTTCTCTGGTCTGAGATGTTGTTTTAGGTTTTTTTTCTAGTAACTAAATATTGAATCAATAGCACAGAATGAAATAAAAATTCAGGAGAGACAGTAACAAAATAGAGCCTGATGGTATTTGGATGATGTTCTTCGTCATCAGGTTTACCCATGGTAAATCCTTCACTGTGAGGGTGATGGGACACTGGAACAGGTTGTCCAGAGAGGTTGTAGATGCTCTATCACTGGAGGTGTTCAAGGCCTAGTTGGGTGGGACCTTGCACAACCTGGTCCAGGGGGAGGTGTCCCTGCTCATGGCAGGGGAGTTGGAATGAGATGATCTTTAAGGTTTCCTCCAAGACAAAGCATTCTGTGATTCTGTGAACTGTAGGAATACCACCAGTACGTGTGCTGTGGTCGTTAGGAGTAGAACACAAGTCCCAGTGATGTGTGGGGCTGAGTTTTCAGCAGAGTTGTCCACAGGTGACTGCAGAGACAGCAGCAAAAACTGTGCAGTTGGTGGCCTCTTCTTATCCTTGCAGTTCCCTTCCAGCTTCTCCTCAGTACGCTTGAACAAATTAAAATGGGGCATTTTCCAGAACTCATTGATGATTTAATCAAACCTGTTAAGATATACCTTTATATAATGAGTATCCATCCCAGCTCAGGGCAGAAAGCCCAGTCAGCACTCAGCAGGCCAAGAGAGATTTAGCCTACAGATATCACCTCGGTTCTCCTACTTAACTCTCTGTTAAAAGTAATTAAAACATGCAATGATAAAAGAAAAAAAAACCTGTAATTAAAATCATAGTGCTGCATCCAGCCACACGCAAGGCAGGACCACTCGTGTCCTTCCATTGCCTCCCACAAAACCAAGTGAATTTGGGGGGAGGGAGTCCTGCCTGGGTAGTGGTTGAGTTTTGATCCATAGTGTTATGATGGGATATTTTTAATTCTGTAGGATCTTCATCGTTTTCTGGATAAAATTTGAGCCTTTAGAATTTTATGTGAAGGCTGTTCTGCCTCTCAGGATTGAATTCTTTTAATTGTGGTTTAATATCAAACTAACTGGTATGTGATGCATCTGTGTAAACGTCATTTCCATTTTTATAGATGTGAATCAGTTTCTTTCATGTTTGTAATAACTGTGCCCTTAATTTCTCATATATGATGACATTTCAAAAGTGACAATGTTTAAAGAATATTGGAGAAATCTAATAGACATTTGAGGTATCTCAGTACAGTCAGATGACTTTGTTCATACATTAAAAAAGCCAAACTCAAAACAAACAAAACCAAACCCCTCAAACCAACTCTTTGAGTGCCTTTTTTTTGTATTCAAGACAGAGCATTTGAAAGTTCAACAGGAGATTGTGTGCATGGAGCTGAAGGTGTGTTGATGCAGAAGAGAGTGTATCTGGGGTAGCAGCCTGAAAACTTGCTCTGTTTCCACGTAGCTCTTGAAAGCAAAGTTGTTGTCCTGCAGAATGGAAATAATGTTTTGCCAAATGGATCACCAAATTTCAAATATTTACTTAGAAGAAATCTATTCATTAATTCATTGAATTTTTCATTGACTGAAGTCAAGAATTCTCATACAACCCAAACATTTTTAGATTGATTTTTAGATTCTGTCACTTAATAAGCTGTAGAAACAAGATAATTCTGTGTTGTGGTATTTCTGGTACTAGGTTATGAATATGCTAATATAAATTAGTGTATTCTGACATTTACAAGTGTGAGAGATTGCACTGAAATAAAGTACAGGGAGTCACTCCATCTGCGTTCTCTGTAAACCTGTCTTCTCAGTGGTGAGCTCTCTTTAGACTTCCCTCCACCTGTGAATCAGAGTCATGAAGGTTGGAAAAGACCTCTAAGATCATCAAGTCAATCCAACACTACCATGACAACTAAACCATGTCCCAAAGAAGATGATGGTGAGCATGAGATTGCTGGTAGGAGATCCTTCAGACTGTTAGAGAATCTGCCAACAAGGAATAGTTAGTTGCCCATTACTGCTACTAATGGTCCGGTAGGAGATCCTTCAGACTGTTAGAGAATCTGCCAACAAGGAATAGTTGCCCATTACTGCTACCAATGGTCTTTTTTTTATGAAAAGTTTCAGATTTTTCAGGACTGTGCACTCTGTGTAGTTCAGAAGCTCTCAGGCTGCTTTCTCTCCCACAGATCTGTTAGGGTGTGGAATGATAGGAGGTGTTGATGAATGGGAATTCTCCATGCAGCCTCCTTGCTGTAGGTGCAGATGCTGTCACCCGGAGAGATCCATTTGCCCTTCCTGCAGAACTGCTTCAGATGTGCTGTTGTCAGGCTCCCAGCCTTCTTAGCCTAGTTGAAGCTATAATTTATTTAAATACTATGAAAGTCATGTCCTGCTCCTCTTGACAGTGTGCAGTGACTGATCTCTGTGTGATCTTGAAGTGGCAGAAACTGTAGTTCAAGGTGGAGTTACAGTTGCTCGTGTTCGTTTGGTGTCGGCGGAGGGTTCCAAAGTGGAAGGATCTCCAGGTAGCCCAGGACAAGCCATCATCCTTGCCAGTCTGTCTGTGCCCACCAGACAGCAGTTCTGCCATCCCCTGGGCTGGGCTGGGCTCAGCAGCAGATGGCAAAAGGGTTTGCTGTTGTGTTTTTTTGGTTTCTTCTGGTGTCATTTTTATGGACTGTCACTTCAAGGATTTAACTCCTTTTGAAAAACAACAATAGTTGGACTGCAACAGAAGTTGTACTTTGTCTAAAGAGACTTATGGGTCTTCATGTGTGACTTCCTAGGGGAGCTTGTCCCCAGAGCTCATGTTTTGAAATTTTCTTAGGAGACTTCCTCAGAACAGTTCTATCCCTGAGGTCTCAGGAGCTTTGTAGCAGTTGATGAATGGCTCTCTGTGGCTTGGGGAATGTTTGCCTTTTTCCTGATGGCCACGTTCCTACCACACGTGTTCTTGCAGTCCTTATGAAATGTCTTTGCTCTTTTTGCTACTACAATGTCTTCTTATTGAAAAGCCTGTTTTTAAGGTATCTGCTGCCTATGTAGTATCTGCATGTCACCTCTGAAGCTTTTATAAATATATCAAAGAGTTGCTCAGCTTAGACTTGCAAGTCATGTGTGCTTCTGCACTCTCAGTTCAGTATCACTACTAGATAATCTTCATTATTGCTTTTTTTCCTCACTTACTCAACATGCTATGCTTACTTTATGTTCAGAGCCTTGGTTTTCAACATACTTTCAATTTTTTCCCTACTTTTCTATATCCCAAATAACACTAATAAATATTTTTTGCCTTTATTTCTATTAACCTGCTTTCTTATTTACACATCCAAACACAAATTTGTGATGTACATATTTACCTATTTTAAGCAAGTCCAAGATTATCACTCCAAATAGTAATTAATGCAGTTATTAGGCCACATAATTACCCTAAAAGTTGTATTTAATCCTTTCCTTGCATTTTTATGTTTTGTGGCCTCTCATTTATGATTACACCAGAGCTTACCCCAGTATTTACATTGATTTCAAGCAGCCATGAAAATAGAGGTTCTTCTCCCAAACACAGCAGTAGTTTGTGACTTGTGAGCCAAATTGTCAGATATCCCTAAAAGTGGGATCCTTGAAATATTAATCAACTTGAAAATAATATCTGTAGGATCTAAACTTTGTCCCCTTCTGATTTTTTTTTTTTCACATCCATTCAGACTGTTAGAGTTTAACTGAGGAAATAGTTCAGGTTTTAAAATTTAGTAGTCTGACAGCTGAGCCTGAGGTGAAAGTTTGTGACTCCTTCTGGAGATGAATGAAACTCATTTCAAGTGATGCAGCAGGAAGGATGTTGTGCTTTACCCAGGACTGATTCTGACCTGCAGAGGTTTTGCTTGTGTTGACTATTTTTACACGTACAATGTGTAGTTGTAAAACTTCAAAATTTCGTTATTCTGTGTCACGTTTGTTTTTCTGGGATTTAGCCTTGTGGGAAGTCTGGTGTGGAACCAGGGCTGTAAAATCTTAAGGTGGAGCAGAGCCTTCAAAGTTTTATGACATTCTTGGGCTTACTGTCTTCTGTTTTATCAAAGAATGGGGTAATTCATGAGCTAACTTGAAAAATATCCCAGTGTTTCTTGATCATTCAATTTTTTTTTTTTATTTTTAGAGTATTTTCTGGGTTTTTTTTTTTTATAGCTGGGGTCAAGGCCTTCTTCTATCATCAGTCCCAGCTTCACAGAATTTCTGCCAGCTCGCATACAGACGTAATAAGCAATGCTGAAGTTACCAATGGAGGAGTTTTACTCTTCTGAGCAATATTTGCCAAAAGCTTTGACTAAGAGATGAAAAAAAAAAAAATGAAGGAAAACTTGGCTGAGGGCTTTACAGGCAGACAGGCAGTGGTACTGACTTGAACTGTCTGCACTGGCCATTCAAGCTTTATCCCTGCAGTGGACTGAGCGTGTCACATTCTTTTGGGTCTCCATCTGCACTGGGTTGTCCTGCACTTGGTTCTCCATGCTTTTTGGGAGGAGTCTGTCCCTGTTTGATGTGAGCTTGCCCATGATTTTGTGGTAGAAAATAACTGTGTAATGCAAGAGTAACGATGGAGCACACTTTATCTGGTCCATCCATGGTGCAACTGGTGAAGTGTGGAGATAATGAAAGTCAGAAGATAAAATTTTTTGGACAGAAGAACTTGAAAGTCTTAGGCCAAGAGGTTCCTAATGTGAGGAACTACTAATTTTTCATTTGAAAGATTGTTATTGATGTAAAATAAGAAAATAAGGGATGAGGAGGATGACTTGCATCAACAGAGAGACTACACGGGTGACTATGAACCTCATTTCATTTTCGGGATAGGTGGATGAGGGAACTTCTGGTGCCCAAACAATGGTGGTCAGAGATAAGAGATTGGTTTGGAGTTGAGTGGCAGAAAGGTAAAAGTTCAAGAAAAGGAAGACAACTAGGGAGAAAAGTCATAAAAATAATTGAATTAATAAGGCTTCTACTTTTAATATAAACAAAAATCTCAGTCTTATGTTGTGTCAGCCTTTGTGTCTGAATCCTGGCTGGGGTGGAGGGGAAGTGGCAGCAGCCTGTGTTTCTCCTTGTCCTCCTGTGGTTGTCCTGTGGTCTGGAGAGGTCTGTTACCCTCCAGGAGAGCTGTTAGGATCAGGTCTGTGGCCCTTCTGTAGCTCTTTCTGCATCTTGTCTGTGACAACAGATGGCATGGGCTTAGCAGAAGTGAATGTATAGAGATTATTATTATCATCTTTGTTGATAATCAGAACCTCAGATGCCATCAAGCATCTAGAAATGAGCTTGGACTTGTACCGTGTGTTTTTAATAGTTACCAGTGGATCTGTAACCCACAACTCCAGCTTCCTTTTTGAAGGCATTTACACTGGTGTCCTCCACAACCTCCTGTGGCTGCATTAGGGGATGCTGTGATAACTCAGTGTGTACTATAGGAACATCTTCCTCTTTCTAGTCCTTGGATCACACAGAAGTTTTTCAGTGTACAGAGGTGTATGTCAGAAATACTGGGAGACATTATTGCAGCCTTCCAGTACTTAACAGGGGCCTACAGGAAAGCTGGGAAGGGACATTTACGAAGGCTTGTAGTGATCAGATGAGGTGTAATGGCTTCAAAATGGAAGAGAAGAGCTACAGACTAGAAATTAGTAGGAGGAAGCCCTTCCCTGTGAGTGTGGTGAGACACTGGCCCAGGTTGCCCAGGGAAGCTGTGGATGCTCCATCCCTGGAGGTGTTCAAGGCCAGGCTGGATGGGGCTCTGAGCAACCTGCTCTAGAGGAAGGTGTCCCTGCCCATGGCAGGGGGTTGGAACTGGCTGATCTTCAAGTTTCTTTTCAACCCAAACCTATGCTTCTCTGGAGGCTATGTGCCTGTGTCTGCTTCTGCTTCTCTTGCCTCCCACCATCATCCACACCTCTGCATGAGATCCTTCTGAAGCGACCACGTTGCTCTGGGAAGATATCCCAGAAGATATCTGTAAGATATCCTCAAGACATTCAGGAGTGACCTGATGGGCAGTGTTGGGTAGAGGCACTCGGGGAACCTGGAGTGGGTTCCATGTGTGCTGGTGATGCAGAAGGAGACACATGAGAGCACCCAGGGAGACAAATGAGATTTACATCTTGCAGCTATTTTAGGCTCTGTTATTCTCCATGGGGAATTCTCGTTCAGCTAAGAATGGTGCCATTCTTGGGAAGTATTTTGGTGAAGCTTTGTGATACAATTTTGTATTAGAAAGTACAGTTAAAGTGGAGTGTAGAAAATACTAGAAGAGTTCTCCACCTTGTCAAGGCCTTTATAGAGGTATGACTGTTAACATTGAAGAAAGGGGAACTGTCAAGGTAGCATGAAGTTAACACAGCAGTTTAAAGACAACCTTAACACTGAATTTAAGTATTAATAGCTTTGAAAAGGCAGTTCTGATGAGCAAAGCTGGGAGGCATCATAAAGGGGAAGTAGAAATAGGGCATGAGAACCAGCTGCCTGTGGCCTTGCTGCTTCCTTTTCCATTAGCAATAACATTTGTGTGACCAGAGCACAAGCAGAAGCTCCTATCATACCTTCCTTCCCAGTCCAATGGTTTCAGTCTTATTAGGTGCTCAGCCTGGCTTGCTGTGGTTCCTCACAGGCCAAATGCCCTTCAAAAGGGAGAGAGGTGCCCACAGCAGGTCTGGTGCCCTGCTGGAGGGTGGTGACTAGAGGCCAGCTAAGCACAACACCCTGCAGGAGACTCATCATATGGAGGAAGTCAAAGAGCTGGTGGCAGGATCACGTGCTTGGGAGGATTTGTGGTTACAGGGTGAGTGGAGATGGAGGAGAAAAGAATGTTGTGTTATTGTAGTCTGCTGTAAAGCAGCTGAGGTTTGGGAACGTGTGTGCTGTAGATTTATGGGGTTTTTCCTCCCTAATAAAGAAGCAACTTCACCTTCTAAGCATATTAAACCCAAAGATGATTATGGTGATTAAATTATAACTTCATTCACAATAAGGGGCAGAAGACCTCAGGAATCCATGGCATCTGCACCTTCTGCTAACATCAACAGTGACTCAACAACAAACTGCTGTTGTAACCTCAGCTGCAGAAAGGACCCAACTCACTTTCAAAAGTATTTCCTCATGTTTCAAAAGAAAAAAACCCCAAACTTGCTGAGGTATTGAGATCTGTTGGCAGTATCTCTTGCTCTTACAGTACACAGACTTTACAATATCTTAAGACCTTGACAACCAAGAAATGAAAAGTTATGGTACAAGAAAATCCAGATTTAAATCTTCCCCTGCTGAGCTGGCAGTAGCAACTGAAAATTATTTGCATGCTAAGGTGTAGTTGCACTGAATAGCAGAAGGAGCAGCTGAAATATCTAAATGGAGCTGTTGATTGGATTTAAGGAGATTTATTAAACTTTCCCTGTTCACCTCATGTACAACCTTTCTGTGTATTTATGCTTCAGTTCTACAGTAAATGGGGCCCATTTTCTGTCTCTGAGATGAACAGGAGATAAACTTGTGGGTTTAATGGTATTCAGTCAAAGTACAGAGCTGGTTGTCATCCAGGGAGGGGGATTTGTACAAGTACATTTCTGCCTGGAGGGTATGGAGGAGGCAGAGGCAGACTCATCCTGGAGGGGCAATGGACACAAGGCTGGAAAAAAGGAGATTCCAATTAGGTATAAAGAAAATTAAGTCACCGTGAGGGTGATTGCTCACTGGAGAGTTTGTAAAATCTGTCTTCAGAGGAATGTGAAACTTGATGAATTGGTGGCCTGAGGATCCTCATCTAGTTGGACCTCCTTTGAGCAAGAGGTTGGACAGGAGAGCTCCAGAGGTCCCTTCCAACCAGCATGTTCTAACCTATAGTGTCAGGTTTTTTGTGGAATGAGAGAACCAGGAGGTTATAGGCCAAGTGTACTGCCCTAGGTCAACATCCATTTCATCTGGGTAACTCTGGCTTCTTATCAGGATGACTCTTACAGGCCTCCACATCTGCTCCACAATGCTCCACGAGGCCTTATCTCTCTGTAGGTACCTTCTTGTGCTCTGCTTACAATTAACTGCTAAAAGTAGCTCCTTTCTACTGCCTGTTGTCCTGGTCTGTCTTTTGTCAGTGCACTTGTTTATGTGAAGTACATCAAGATGTTCATTCAAATAATAATTAGCACAGCAAGAAAAGAGTTTGGTTTGAAGGGTCAGCTCCTGGTGCAGTTATTTGGTTGTTAGCCCTGGGGAAGAGGTGAGGTGTGGGGCAGAAACAGTGCAGAGGAAGTAGGACCATGTCCTTCAGTGGTTGAATTTGAAAATGCAGAAATCTGGTGTCAGTTTTGGGTAGATCATGAAGTTACATCTACTCTGTGGTACTGATATTTTCTTGATTCAAAGCGTTGGGTTTATTGCCACAACAGTGTTTTCAAATGGCCAGGATTTTCTGTGACCATACAGACATTTATTTAGGTTGAGTTCATACAAAACCATATCATTTATATTTACTTTGCACAGCAAAAACATTTAGATTTTCTGTGAGTAGGGGTTTGGTTTGGGTTTTTTGGTTTCATGATATTTTGTGTATATTTTCACATTTGCATGTATTTGCTGTGCATAGGCTACCAGAGGAGGCTGACATTGCATATTAGGAAGGATTTCTTCACTGAAGGAGAGGTGAGGCCTTGGCCCAGGCTGCCCAGGGAGGTGCTGGAGGGCTTCAAAAGATGTGTAGACATGGTACTTCAGGACATGGTCATGGTGGTGTTGGGTAGATGGTTGGACTTGATCTTAGAGGTCTTTTCCAAACTTAATGATTCTATGAAGACTGGAGGTTTTCAGGAAATAGCCAGTTTCTTAGAGTTGTAGTACCAAAGGCTCATACATCATGATGTGTGAGAGCTGGACACTGAATTTTAGGACCTCAGTGCACTCTGCTGGAAAAGATGTAACTGGTTGGATGACACAGCCATGCCTGCATGGATAGCCACTCCAAGGGCTTCCAGCCACATGATTTAGTGTTACTACTTTTGGGTTAAAATGGTGGTTTCCCTTGTTTTCCAAGGACACCTGAATGTGCTTTTGTCTGGTCTCCTCACTAATGTTTTGGTAAAGAAGAGAAGAGGCAAGACTTAACAGCCTGTGTATATCTAAAACTGTAAACAACTCAAGATCCAATGGAAATATTTGGGCTAGTGTAGGGGCTTACAGCTAGAAATAAAGGAGTGAAGAAAGAGAAGATTAAGGCTAAATGTCATGAAAGAGCATTCTGCAACAGTCATGGTTTTTTAGATGACTCTTCCAAAGAAAGCAAAGAAAAAACTGTTTCAGGACAAAGGCCCCTTTTTTTTTTTCCCCCTGTTTCCTTCAGCTTAACCACTTGATGTAAAACAATCTCATATGGGCCTATAAAAGAATGTATTATTATTTTTCATTATTATAATGAAGGAGTTATTAAGCTTTTGTAGGATTTTTTTTGCTTTTTTTTTTTGGATGCTTATAGATACTGCTGCTTTTACCATCAGTAGGACCTAGACAGCAATTCTACTGATAATTTGTACTATTTAATTTGAGATCAGAACAATTCTAAAAGAGCAAGAAGGGGGGTGTATATTTGTGCTCTGTTAACCCCCAATGGGAGGTAAAGAAGTAACAAACAAAAATCCTGAATTTAACCTTATAAATGGGTTTAATAGATGACAGTTAATACCAATATCATTTTGACACAGGTACTCTTAGTGAAGCTTTTGATTTCTGTCCTTACACTTGTAGTATTCTCTCCAGGGTCATAAAATCCTTGCAGGTCAGAAGTGCTTTGGTGGTTTAAACTGGTGATTGAAGCTGGCAGTAGCATTGCTGCCATGAAGAGGGTGCTTCACAGCTTTCTCCAGCAGCCAAACTGCTTGCAGAAGTTCCTGCCTGCTTCCTCTTGGTCATTCATTCCTTCTCCACGTGAAGGTTTCTCTCTTTTTTTTTACTTAGACCAGGAAAACTGCTTGTGGTGTTGTATCTGCAGGCTGATGGAACAGTGCTGATAAAACCATGTCATGTGTGGGTTTATTGGGAGAGGAGCAAGGTGGTTAGCTGGATCCTCCAAAATTTCTTCCAGTAGGTTCCACTTTTGTTTCTTTGGGGTTTTTAGTCAGTTTTATTTGTTCATTGTTTGCCAGAAGCTGGTGTTTTCCATTGTGGTTCTGCAAATATTTATCTGGGCACACTGGGGTGGTTGAAGTGCTGTGAGGACCAGGTGGGAAACACGCAGCTGAGGACCAAGCAGCAAGTCAGCAACAGGCCTGGTACTAGAGAAGATATCTGTGCAAAAGTGCCCTTGGATTTTTTTTGGGTTTTTTACCCACATACGTATTTCCAGTCTTCTACATATCCCAAATAACTGTTAGAAAGTGATTAAGAAACCTGTTGAAATATGCTGTGCTTCTAAGAAGCTTTTAAGTGCTGTAGCTGAAAGATGTTTCTAAAAGTGTTTGAAAATACTAGGGCTATGAACATCACCTTATTCTCATTTTCAGTGATATGATTTAGGTGGTTTTCCTTTGCTTTCTGCTCTTCTCTGAGCTGGAGCAGTGTTGCAGCTGAACCCTGAAATCTGGTTGTCTCTGCCAGCCTGGTTAATGAAGGGTGGCCTGGGTGAAACTGGAGACTGGCCTGGCCCCAGACCTCTTCTGTATTTGCTCCATATTTAAAGAAGAGATGCTCTGTGGCATTTTGTCCAACATAACCAAAACAGTTAAATCTATCCTTAAGATTTTAAAACGCAGCTTTTCCTTGGGCTCAGATGCCTCCTTGCTGCCCCAGTGGGGGTTTACTGAGACGCAGACACTCCATCTTTCCCCTTCTTGAAGAGCAGCCTTGCTTATCAATGACTTCCATAAACCAGCATTTACTACAAATACCATTTCTGCCAGTAGACTGTGAAGAGACAAACTGCATGCCAAATATGTCTGGGTCCTGAGGAACTTAAGCAACACAACCCTTGTAATTCCTCCTGACGGCTGGGAAACGGGGATGTGATGATTACAGTTCTCCTGGGAGATGCCTTAAAACATTAACAAGGTCATTTTCTTAAGAAAAATTTCCAAACCTCCTTTCAACCCAATAGGAGGAGAAATATGGCTTTTATCTGCTGCTGGCTTAATTGTCCAGGGCCCATTGTGGAGATGTCGTCGCGTGATAGTGGTGCCACTAAGGCAGAGAGGTGCCTCTCAAACCCCTGGGAGGAACACAGCAGCTTCCCTGAAAGATTTTCTTTTTAGTAAAGATAAGATGGAAAGAGTAATGACAGAGACAAAACTGATAAAGGCAGGACTATCAGAAGGAATGGCAGGCTACAGCCAGGAGTTTTAAAGCTGCATTAGATGCATCTTCAGCGCTGGAAAGGCCATTGGGAAGAAATTCCTTTAATAGCAGATGATTTTTCTCTGCAGAATGAGGAGTGCTGAGTTCTTAACTTCTCTTAGACTGGGATGCCTGGCAGTGTGAGTCAGGTTGGCCTCCTGAGCTCTGGAAAGCACAGGTAGCCTAGAGAAGGTTGGTATCTCTGGACATCTGAAGGCTGGAGGTGGGATTTGAGAGCCGTACAGAAGCAAGTGCTCCCACCCTGGTGCCCAAGCCCACGCCCGCACTCACCCAAAAATACAACAGAACTAAGCTGATCAAAACACACAGGAGATTGGCCACACAAACAGTGTGTTAATCTGCCAGCCAAATATATTGGTGGGGAAATGAGGTAGAAAAAAATTAGGAAATCCATCCAGAATTACAGGTTTCCTTATTGAAAAAAGTTTTTTAAAGGCCAAAACCTTACTGAGGCTTTTCTTTTTGTAATGTGCAGAGAACATCTGCTTTTCAAGAAGGCAGTGCATGAACTGGGAGGAAATGGTTAAATAAAAGGTAAAATCCTAAGGCAGGCATAACTTCAAAGAAACTTGCTATTAAAAAAAAAATAAATTGCCATATTACATTTGAGCAGTATTCTGAAGTTTCTTGGAGTGATTTCCAGGTTCCATGGGACAGATCTGTATGTACTGTGCACATAGTCAAGAAGGGAGATAAATTCCTTTCTGTTAGTAATACAATCATCTCATAAGGTATTGTTTTATTAAATTAGACCTGTGCAGCTAAATTGCTCCTGATGCCTTCTGTGGATGCTCCTAAATCATCAGCTAAACAGCAGCTAATCTAAGTTTGGCAAAAGGGAGAAACGAAGTTTTGGAAGATTATGTTCACTGATAATAATCCATCAGAATTTGATACTTGTATATGGGCTTGTTTTAAAAGCATTGTAATTATGGCAGTGCTACAAATCTTACATTAATGGAGGATGGGGAAAAAAAAGAGTAAATATGACCCATGCTTTGAGGTTAAACATTGTGTGGATGTTTGTAGAATAGAATAAGTAACATCTCTCCCTTAATTAGGGTAAATAGTCTTACATTAATGGAGGATGGGGAAAAAAAAGAGTAAATATGACCCATGCTTTGAGGTTAAACATTATGTGGATGTTTGTAGAATACTTATTTGTAGAATAAGTAACATGTCTCCCTTAATTAAGGTAAATAGCAGGATTCAAAAGATATTTTCCCAATGTTTTTCTAGTATCATTAGAAGCAGAGCATGTGCTGGTTTACCTGACCAATTGTCTTCTTCTGTTAGTTCCTGTTTAATTCATGCTTTGATATCTATTCTTTCTCCTTAGAAAAATCTTTCCTGTAGTCTGGGGGGTCTTTTTCAAAGCACCACTTAGACAATGAGACATGCTGGTATTTAGGGCATGTCCCCAAGCTTTCATCTGCTTTTCCTCACCTTTCATGTTTGTTTTTTCCCCATTGTTCAAGCCCGTGGTGCCTCCTCTCTGGTAGCCCTGGCAGTGGCTTTGTGTCAGGAGGTGTCCTGCCCTTTTCCCAACATCAGGGCAAAGGGAAAGCTGGGAGAGAAATGGGTATATGTGAATGTAAAGCCTGAAAAAGTGGGTGCCAGGCTGATATATTTGCATATATGCATGAAAAACGTTTTAATCATGCCTAAGAAGTTTTACTAGATTTCAGTTTGGTGGTGAACATGCGCTGCTAATAGAAAGAAATATTCCTCTGTTAAATCTTGTGGGATTTGGGGGCCCCTGTGAATTAATTTGTTTCTAGAAGTTCCATAAAAAGAGAAATCCTTTGTAAAACTACAGATGTTAAAATACAGAGGAAAAAATGCTTCTTGTTCTGGGAAATTATATGCAGTTATTAACAGTAGAATATTGAAATTAAAATGCAGGAAAGCCCCTTGAAACCTACTAACTATGATTCTAACATTCAGAGAAACACTTTCCCTAGACTTTCTTTCTGGTTTCTTTCCTTAATAATGAAAATACTGATAAATTCATGGAAACAACCATATAGTTTTGCTCACAATTTCACCCAGATTTCCAGCCTAAATATTAATAGAGAGAAATTACACTGGTGAGGAGACCAGGGACTAGTGTGGATGCAGAGGAAGCCCCCAGCCATGGCAGTAGCCATAACCCAGCAGTAACTTGCCATTTCATTCTGCTGGGAGTGCATCTATCACACTCAAACCCAACCCTCCTATAGGAGTTGTCACGTTGTCTTCTACCAGAACTGATTGTAGAAGATTTTACCTTCTTCTTTTGGTACCAGTTTCTCCAAAGCAGCAGTAGTCTTCTGCCTGGTGGTGTTTGAAACGTGGTATAAAACTATGTGCTTTGTGCTGAATAATTATGCTTCAGCTAAATGAATGGAAATATACTGTTGAATGGAAACCCTCCCAAGATCAGCCCTTCAATACAATTTTTCTGTTGAATTTGATTGCCTTTTCTGTTTGTTAAAGCATGGAAAATAAAACCAGACATATCTGAAGAGGTGCATTTTTTTTTTTATCTTTAGCTGTGTAATCATCACAAATTCATACGTTCTTAAATTTACAGCATTTTGTGCTTCTAAATGTTTCCAATTCAATTTTGGAGGAGAAGAATATTTCTTCAAACAATCAAGGCTCAACACTGCCAATTTTTCTGTTTTAAAAGGAAGTCTCTGAAGAGCTGTTGGTGGTTTATCTGCTGCATAGTGTCCTCTGTTTGGTTTTTGATTCAGTGTCATGATTTCAGGTATTCTGTGTTTGAAAGCACAAGAACACTAATTATTTTATAATAGAAAATGTCAGTATGCAGTTCTCAAAATCAACCCCAAATAGAACTTGAGTCCAACTTGTAACATCTGTGCAGGTTTTAAATGCAGGTATTGATAGAAAATGGCCATTCCAAAACTAAAGCTTTCTATCTACAGTTCTATAATGCAGTTCCTTCAGTCTTTAGTTCTATGTTTAGAAAAACTATTACCATGAAATCAGTTCTCTACAGATTTGTTATAGACACAGACTGCCCTGGAGCTATAAAATGCTGTCTGGGTGATAGCAAGTGCCACAAATTGGAGGTGAATGTGTTTGGAGCCGACTAAACAGCAGAGCAGGAACATTGTGTTATAAAGCATGATGATACTTGAACAATAACAAATATTTTTCCATTTTCTTTCTTCAATACAAAAATAAACAATAGTTAGTATTCCTAATCCTTTCAGTCCATTTTCCTGGTTTACACATTTTCACATATTCAGAATTATTCCAGCTGTCTTTGCAGTGTTGTAACCACCAGACTTCGCTGGACACGAATTTTTTGTTTCCTACTGTGTCACCAGCATAGCAAGAATTTGAGGAGGTCACTAAAAATCACTCTGCCAGTTTTCTGTTAGGAGAGCAAGAACTCTGTCATCTCCACACGACTTGGGAAAGGAATTGTTTGAGTGTCTATGTTTAGATAGATTGTGTGTTCAGATGAATGGCAGTATAGATGCAAAGTATTTTCCATATGGACATTTTTAAAAGGTCAAAACCATCTCAGTTTTTGGGAGATTTCAGCAAATTTGAACAAGCTGAGGTATGTGTGCCTGGTCATTCAGTGGCTATTTTAATGAGAATTCAAAAGTGCTGGGGTGAACTGTGAGTAAATCTCATTACTTTGGCAGAGGTTGCTTAACTACAAAGGAAATTATATATCATTAGAAGTGAGTAGGGTTTTCTATATACCTATGGCCTAGTTTGCTGTGGATACTAATTTTCTTAGGGCAGCACTGGACTTCTTTTTCTCTTGTTTAACTTAGGGGAATGAGGGATTCTTCCATCCTCCTAATTTCTGGGCTCTTCCTGTTGGTGTCTGTAGTGACTCCTGGTTCCCACTCCAGCTTCACACTGGTCTGCTCCCAGTCCTTCTGCTCCCATGGAAGCACTCGCTTCCAGGTTTGTCATTCCAAACAGAGTTTAAACCCTACATCCTTCATCTTCCCGTGGCCCATATAGATCCTGCTTGGGGAGCTCGATTCAGAGACACCTGAAATGTGAAATAAATTGATGGGGAAGCTTCTCAGTGCTGGGTGGAATGAGTCGTAACTTCTGTGCTGGTTATCAAATCAGGATTTTTGGGGAGGTTCGGGGGGAGTTTTGTGTGTTTGTTTTGGTTTTTCTCTTTTAGCTTGTTTTATGTCTTACGTAGGCACAGGTGTTGTTGTAGGTTCTTCAGATGGACAGCCTGAAGTCTCGTGGTGCTTCAGGAGATGGTTGCATGTTAGACAATCTTCATGGAGAATTTTAGTTTTACTAATTGTAGAAATTAAGCTGTTCTGCTTGAAAGAGAGGTTGGCTACTAAGGAGGTATTTAGGAGTAACCAAGAAAAGAAGGAAATGTAGATCTTCAAGATAGCTCTTCAATAACTTGTCTTCATGTTAGGAAGAGAAACAGCATTTCTTTGTAATAGGCTTGGTGTCTCATTGAGGGATGTTTTTTTTTCTTCCAGCAAGACTGTTTTGTTTCTCATAACTTTTCATAGTATTGGGATTTTGACTATATTAAGAAATAAAGTATCAGTATACCTAGAGAAAATATATTTTGGTATTTTCTTTATGCTTAGAAATATAATATTTATATGTATGCACATATGGTTTAGACTTAAACACTGCAGAAAAAAATGTATACAGGCAAGTCTGTTACTGAAGCAGTGCCCAAAGCAGAGCAGCCCCAGGCCCTGTGGTTTGCCCCATCACCACGTCCAGCTTTGCTCAGCGTGGTGCCAAAGGAAGAGTCGTTAATGACACGGGGCCAAGTGCTGCTGAGACCTCCAAACCCAGCCTTGGCCACCGTGGGAGCCATAAAACCAGCAAGGCTTCCATGCTGCTAGGTGAAACGCCCCCTTTTTTTGTAATGCTAAGTAGGAAGTTGGGTTATATTGGTGTCAATAAAATGGTAAATAGCAGTTAAAAGCAGGATGAAATTCTTTCTTAGAGCAGCATTGGAGCAGAGTCAACTGTCAGGAGATCTCAATGGGTCTTGCTTCCTTGTCTGACAAAAACAAGACAGACTTGGTCCCTTTATCTCTCACTTCAAACTATTCCTCTAATAAAAGTCATTGAGGCTCCTTGTCGGCATTAGTGTGAAACAAGAAAAAAGAAAAACACATGGGTTTTTTCCATCTAATTCTTTTCCAGGGGTGGCTTTTGCAGCTGAGCTGAATCATCTCATGGATTCTAAACTGGAAGGAGAAGGTGGCCTCGGGAGGGATGGGCATGTGTTTTGTCTGTTGCTTGTTCCTGGTGCTTTCCTTCCCCTTCCGCTGTGCCCCTCGGGTGGGATCACTGGTACACAGTGTACCTGTGTGTCTGTGGGTGTAGAAGCAGCCAGCTGGAAAACCCAGCTCTCCTCAGTGCTTTTGAATCTACCAGTCCTTTATTTGCCACTGAAGAAACCTTTAAACAAGACTTTCTGCTCCCTGTGTGTAGCTGTGTGTAGATACACTGGAATCTGTACCTTTATCTTAACGTGAAATAATCTCCATTATTATATAAGGGTTTTTATTCTCACAACCTAAAAAACATACCTCCCAGCAGCAAGTGGCTGATGGAGGTTGCAAAGCCTTTGTAGTGGGGTTCTGTGGTGGTGCCACTCACGTATGTTCCCTTATCTAGAAGAAAGTTATCTGAGATTTTGCCCCAGTCCAAGCTAATGGCTTTTTTAACACCTAAACATCTATATGAAGCTCAGGCATGTTTTCCACCCATACCATTTCAAGTAACCCATGTTCCTTCATCAAAGTTACTTCTTTTTTAACTGTGGACATGGTACTTTAGGCCATGGTTTGGTGGTCATGGCAGTGTTGGGCTGATGGTTGGACTTGATCTTAGAGGTCTTTTCCAACCTTCTTGACTGTATGATTCACGCCTGTGTAGAAGTTGGCTCTTTCAAGAAGCCAATTTGCTGAAACTAATGCAAATATTTAATTCCCGAGGTTAGAATGTTTTGTTTGCATTTGTGATGTTCTAGTTAAAAGCAAACCCCCCAGTGTGGGGTGGTTGTAACTCCCAGAGGGGAGAGATTTCACCACTGGAGCTCTGGACTGGGCCTGGGGTCAGGGTGGTCTGTGCTGTATCATTTTCTGCACTCCAGTTGTTTTTGTAAAATGTTTGAACAATACTTGGTGCTGTTGTGTCAATAACAGCAGAAAATCTACCTTCTCCCCAATCATACCAAAATAGAGTGCCAGAGCTATTTACAGTGGGAACAAATGGAGAGCTAATGACATTAGAAAAACATATTGATGTTTTTGCATAGCTGTGCAATAGAAAATGTAGGTTAAAAATAAATCTGATGGGTTTAAGACCTAGTAGCGCCCACAAGTGTAAAAAAGCATGTTTGAAAAAATGTATTATTTTTCCCCAATGGTGGAGGTTTTTTTTGGTGCAATTTGAGTGATTATTGTCATGTGTTCAGACAGTTTAGCTCCTGCAAAGTTGCTGTTTGGGAATAAATTAACAGAAATATATTTGGGATGTGGAAAGTTTCGTGTCTCAGAAGGTACTAAATGTTGAGTCGTAGCTACATCAACATTTTGTCCCCAGTCCAGGAAGAAATTTCAAAAAAAAAAAAATGAAAATCAAAACAGATTCTTACATTTGAGCAGAGACATATGTTTTGTGGGTTGGCACCAGACTAGGATGCAGAATCTTGTAGAACCAACTCTTCATACTCCAGGATATTTAGAGGAACAACATTAAAAACAAGGTGCTAGAGAGTTGGTTTTTTTTTAAAAAAAAAATAGATTTTTCTCTAAGACAGAAAATATGTGAGTCTCTTTATGACTGTCCCTTTATATCTAGTGCCCTGTAAGTGCATCCTTTTTCTGTCAGTGTCAAATGACAGAAATAAAATACTGTGAGCAAGCTAATATGTTATTGTAAAAGAAAATGTTTTAAATTCATTGGTAAATTCACATTAATTGAAGATGAGATCATAGTGACTCCTCCTGGCTGTTAGGATGATGATCATAAAATCCTAAGAAGGGAAAAATAACAAAAAGCTTGAGTGTCCTTCAGCACAATAAACAGGTCCCAGGAGATTTAGAAGATTCCCTTGAAACATGGCTTAACACAGAAGAAACTTTTTCCCTGTGATCTGATGCTCAAACTCCTTCAAGGAGGCTTTGAGAAGTTAATGATGCTCTTGCAGTCACCACAGTTGTGCATGAGAGAGAAAGGTGATTAAATCCTATCAGAAATAGCATCTGCAGTGGGAGCAGAGTTTAAATGTCTGGATTTTGGTTGTGAAGTTCATTGCCAACGAAAAAAAGGAAATATCTATTAGCACAGGAGGTAAGGTGTGAATGATTTACTTGTCAGGAAGAAAAAAACAGGAAAAATTTTTCACTAGCACTTAAAAAATCTAGGGAGATTTGGGTATGATTCAACTGCTTAAGCAAATTGAATGTGAAGTTTAAGGGCAATTGATAGAAAGCCTCAGCCCCAAATTACTTGTGCAAAGCTGCTTTTAGGGAAACCAAGCCTCAGACTCTGAACCACTTTGAGGAATAATTGTTTAAAATGACCTGACAAAATGTTGCATTCATTTCTCTGTAGCTGCTCCCTTGAAAAACCAGCATTTTTTCCTCCAGTTCTCAGAGCATTTCAAGGTGTGCTTTCTGGTTTGTCACCACTGAGAAGCCTCTTCTGAGCTGCACTTATTAAACAAATCTGTTGATGGATTCTGCTTTGGCTTCCGTACCAGTTTATTCCCCTGACTTTATTGGTTTGGCACATAAAACCAGTATGGTGCAGCCAAAGCCAGGCCCAGCTAACAAAAGGAGTGTGTGTCATCACTGCATGAGGTGGAGCCCCGTTGAAGGGAGTTGTTTTGGGGCCATACCTTAGTGCAGCAGCATTTGGTAGCTTAGATCAAGTTGTTTGGTGACTTTGAGCAGTTTATCAGCAACTGTCGTTCACCTCTTTGCTCCTCTGACTACTCCTGTGCACTTCAAGGGATTTCATTAGCCTGAGATTATTTGAAATATTTTGTTTGTTTCCATTCCTCCCTTCCTTCTCAGCCCTCTCTTGAACCATATCTGCAAATGCTGGGGCAGCAGCAGGTTTGGTTCCTGCCCAGCAGCTCGAGATACTTCACTGGGGTCATTTTGTAGCTGGAGTTTTCTCTCCATACCAATCCATCAGCTCTGTTTGGCAAGCATCGAGGCCCCGTGGACATCCAATTTCTTCTTCAGATTTTTCATTAGAGAAAAAGAGCCTAATCGTGCTAGAGCCTATGCAATTTTGTTTCAGAGACTGATCTGACAGTTATTTTTATTTTCTGCAAGGATTTTTAATTTTTGGAAGCACTAGAAGGAGCAGAGCATCCATTTCGGGGTTTGATAACTTTGGGGGAAGAAGTTGATTTGAAAGATGTTTATTCTCAGGTGGGGGAGTTTGGATTGACTTGAGAAGAAATAAGCATGGACAGTTCCAATAAAGCCTTATCAAAAAAGCTGAGATGAAATAATGTTTTGCATTGATACAGGCAAACTGCAAACCCTTGGTGCTTTTGCTATTAGAGGTATTTCATTATTATGGTTTTGAGAAGCAATAAATTGTCCACAGAGCCTGCTAAGTGAGCTGATGGATCTGCTCACCTTCCTGACTGCTGGCAGTGGGGTGTCCCAGGCCTGCAAATAAGGAGCTTACTAGATAAATCATAAATATATATATATATTCAAGAGGAGTTAATTGCTCATGCTAACCCTGGTTAGATGGGTGCTGTGGTTGTGCTTTCACAAGTCAGCAACAGGTTTTCCTTTGCTCAGGGCTGGATTCCTCTGTAATCTCAGAAGGACTAAACCAAGTGGAATCAACTGAGTCGAGGGGAAAATTGTTTACAAGACAAAAGCTTCTTGACTTGGATTAGTCTTCTACTTAATTGTATCTGCTGCTAAATGAGGCTAAAGTTTTCAGAACTATTGCAGTGTGTGTTGGGTTGTGTGGGTACCATGGGGATTAATTTTGTATATACAGTGGAGCATATACAGATGGGTTGGTTGTACTGGCTTAAGCCCATTATCAGATGTTCATGTTACACAGCTATGCTTTGAAGTTCCTTCATTTGGCAAACGTTCTCCAGAGCAGAGGATGTCACAACATTCTGAACATCAGGAAACACCTTTTTACTGGGAGGTTGGAGATGTTCAAAGTCCAAGTAGAGACAGTCTTGGGCCACCAACTCTTGGTTGCCATGCTTGAGCAGGCAGGGTGGACCAAATGTTCTCCCAGAGGTTCCTGGCACCCTCAATTACCCTGTGGTTATCAGACAAGTGCTTTCTCTTTCAGTGGAAGAAGTTGAGACCTGAAAAAATAAGCCCTGTAACTATTGAGCATTGTAGCATAAGCTGACTCCAAAAGAAGTACATACATAGACTAGTTCATTCAATGCTGACCTTACCATAAGCATAGTAATTTTTTTTTAATTCATCTTTCCACAGTTACAACAGTGAAACATGAAAACAGCATTAATAAATGATACTGTGTGGTTACACTGTTGAGTAACGTGGGGCTTTTAAAACCATAACTGGCATTTTTAGGGACGTTTCCTTAAAGTTACCTTTAATCTGTCTTTTCAGAGTTTAGGGAGGTGGTTTAACTTTTCATAATCTGTTAGTGCTTATAACACATTTTAATATTAATTCATGGTTTTATTGGTCTTATCTAGTCTGATTTCTGCTGTTATTTTGGTATGACAACAGTGAAGTTCCCAAGTTTGGTGTGTTTAGTGTTAAATATACTAATGCAGAGAAGTTGTTCTGTGTGTGGAATAGAAAAACACCTTCCCATGTAATAGCTCTGGTGCTTGTCTGTTTTTAACAGCAGCTAATAAATTCATTTGCTGTCTGAAATGCACAATTTTACTTTGTGCCCTCTTAATAATGTTTTTTTAATTTCTCAGTCTAGTTGCAACTAACCTGGCTCACATATGGCTCTGTGGTGATTTTCTGCAGATCCCTATTGACGATGGTGGTCTTTGGAAGCTTGAATATTGAAGAATATATCATTTACAGACAAGATCTTTGAAATCTCTTTTCTTCAGACAGCAAAAGTAAGTAAAATAATCTATTTATTATGCCTTTGTGTGTAAGTAATAAGCTTGTTTTCTCACCTCAAAAATAAGTCAAGTTGAAGAGCAGCTGAAGTTCAGAAGCCTGACTACACTTCCTAAAGTTTTAACTGTTTTCATTAAGTTTTTGTCCTCCTAATGTGAACAATAAGCTCTAGGGAAGGAGCTGGGTTTCCTTCTGCCCTGTTGGTTACAAGAATGAGTCCTTAGCTTGTGGGTGGGTTTTTTTCTGCATTCAATAATATTGCTTATTCTTTCTTTCTCACGAGTTTTTTGGACTACAGATCATTTGCAATATCTGCAGGGGATACTGATGAGAACCAGGAATAGTTTATATATAATACTTTATAATATGTTAGTTGGGCAATGAAAAAAATTAAGTGGAAAAGAAATAGCCAGCAACACACAAAATAGTGGCCAGTCTCTTGAAGATTTCTCTAGAATTTTAGAAAGATGACTAATTTTAAATTAAAGGTTAGAGACCCAAATGTGATGTGCTCTCTGCTTACACTGTTGTGTTTTGAGTGCATGGACTTCTGATCAAAAAAAAGTTAGATATTCAGGAGAGTTTGTGTATTTTTCTCTTTTTTTGAAACTAACTTCATAAAACACTGCATAATATGGGAAGAATTCTTTTTTTCTGGTAAGGAAATAGAGCTAATTTTCCCACTCATTATCTGCTGTTAATTTAATGTGTGGTAATATCTGAAATTTAGTGATGATTATGTGGCAGTAGATTTTTGGTTAGCTGTACAACTCATCTATGAGCAAACCAATTAAGACATAATTTCAGAAGATAATTGAACTCCTAATGGGGCACTTTAATTCGCTAGAAATTTACATATTTGCTTTTCTTTGTTTTAGTAGACAGGTCCAAAATGAGGGTACAGCTTCATATTTGAACTTCTGAATACAGTAACTTCATCTGAGACTTGTCAAAACGAAGTGTGTAAAATGCTGTTGAAAAAGAGGATGGATAAGTTTGTGAATAAGCTACTTAGTTCTCAAATATGAACTCTGAAGAGCTTTCATTAGCTGTTTATTGGAAGAATAAAACTTAGTGGGGTTGTAGGATGCTGTGGCCCTTTTGATAACTCCTTCACAGTGCCATGAGATGTGACACACTGAAAGCTGATCAACTTAGTACCAAGTTTGTTCTGTGTTCAGAAGTAATTTGCTTCCTTTAGGGAGATCTGGGCAGCCTTAATCTGCTGGGAAAGGCTTGTCCAGCAGATCTTAGAACAGATTTTTCAAGCAGTATGAATAGAAAATCCTTGAAACTGCATAGTTACCCAGACCCAGCCTGATGGAGCAACAGGGCTGGGACACCCAGGTCCAGGATTCTGTTCACTGCCCCTTTCTTCAGTAGCTTTCCTGTGAAACCCTCTTTTAACTTTTTTGAGATTTTAATCAGCCCAAATTTAACTGCAAGGGCACTAAAACATTCCATGACTCGTGTATATCACCACAGGCAGTGGACACTTAACATGGCCCTGGTTCCATCAGGGGTTGCATTGTTCTGGGCTTTCTCAGCTCCCAGATGATGCTCTCAGGGATCAGCAGATGGGAAGGGGTTAAAAAGTGCAGCACTCATAGCTGACTTACATGACCTAAAATAAGGAAACAAACAGTAGCTGTTTGTTGGAAGAAAGCTCAAATGAAGAATGAAATGAAGGCAGTTCTCTTTTCTTTTAGTCTTTTTTCTCTTTTTTTTGACCCCTAGAATGGAAGACCCTTTTCATCTAGCAGATAAACACCACTGAGCTGAGAGAGGTTATTTATACCTCTGCCATGCTGAGGTTTAGTTTTGGGGTTTGCTGTGTTGTTACTGCTTCCTCCAAGGACAGACCTTTGCATGTGATTTTATTTGTTCTAAAATGAGGACCTACAACATTTTGTAAAGGAAAACCAAATGTTTAGGGGGGAATAATTATCAAAGTTTGCATTTGGGTAAGAAGAAATGGGTTTTGTATGTGGAAAAACTGGGGCAGGGAAAGTATTTCATTCTGTAAGGTTAATGTTTTACTGGTTATTCCCTTAAAGTTTTAATATGTACATCTGGATAAACCTCAGAATGCTTCTACAAAATAAAAAAAATAAAAAATTTAGCTCTCATTCTCAGCATCTTAGCTTCTATTTTGCACTGGTTTTGTCTACACAATGCTAAAATGTTTGCAGCTGTAAAGGTATGTGCAGATAGTGTTTCTATCCCATTTGATCTATTTTTAAGTGCAAGGGCTTTTTGTATTTAATACGCATTACAGTGCTTGCAGTCTAATACTTCAAAACCTTGGTGACCTTGGTTCACCCACTTGTACCTTGTCCATTATCATGCAGTCTAATTACATGATAACATGAGGTTTTTCTCCATATAAGGAAATCCTTGCATGAAATAGATGCCATTTAATCAGTATGTGCAGCTATCTATTATTTTTCTGTGGTTTATGGTTCCAGATCTTCTGCACTCTATAATTTTCAGACCTTGCTTTGCAGATGGAATTAAGAATTTGCCTTTATGCCTTACTGCACCTTTTTAGCAACAGGTTTTCTGTTAGACTTTTGGGCAAAAGCCAGGCTCTGAAGCCCAGGTTATTCTGCAGAAACATTTTCAGTTCTAGGAGCTTCCCTCACCAGGTCTTTTGATGGGCTTCTGGGGTTTATATAATTTTTAGAGTAGTTGCAGCACTGGGGTACTCAGTCCATGGAAATTCTTTCAAGCCAGAAAAGTGATCTTTCATGAAGAGCATAAGAATTGAAAGGATTTTTGGCTGAGGCATCATATTTTGCAGCCATGATTTCAATCTTGGTTCTCAGTTTCACGTTCAGCCATTCTTCCTTGTATCCCAGTGCCTTGTGTGTCTCATGTCCTGCATCTCTGCTTTCATTCTCCCTCATCCAAGTAATTTCTAGTGTCAGCCAGTTTCTATTTCAAGTTTATCCCTTCTCACACAATACTGGTCTTCCCTCCTTTCACTTACTCTTCAGAATTCAGTTCTCTTCTGGCTCCAGCTTTACAGCCCTCTCTCAGGGTGAGTCTGCACAGATGGGTACTGAAGGTTGGACATCCTTCTACCCATACTTTGAGAGTCAGTTTTGGTACCACAGCCCCATAGATGCTTCATCAGAGCTGAGTCTGCCTCCATGCTCTGCTGGGAAGGTTACACACCACAGTGATGCAAAGATCAGCCAGCTGCCAAATGCTGGCCCTGCTCTATACAGGGGGATTGTATATCCAAAACTGTAGGTTTCCAGAAAGCTTTAAATTGTCTATTAGAAAACAGTTTGGAATTTATGGATATTTTTAATATGCATATAGCAGTTTTAGCATGATCACTGTGGATTTTCCTCGTCTGTAAGGTGAGATGACACGTATGGATTTGTCTTTTTCATTTCAGCCTGTGATAGAAACCAGAATGATACAACTCCTCATAATATTTTTTTTTTCTTGTTAATCACTTAGAAGACTTCAAAAATACATCCAAGAAATACAGCATTCATAAACCAGAAAACTGGTTATCTTGAGGAGGATGAGTGAGCTTTACATCTCTTTCTTGTGTTTTATCTTTTTGAACAGCCCATGGAAAATTCTGGTAGCTAGATGGAATTTTCTGCTGTGCAGCAGAACACCAGACGTGTTTGGTCCCCTGTGCCATCTCCAGCTGCAAGCCATGCAGCCTGTGAGAACCTCCTGAACTGCAGGATTCCAGGCCCGGTGATCTATCAGGCCCAAAATCAGGCCTCTGCCCTTCCAAACTTCACCATTTATAGGGCTGTTTAATTAAAAGTGAAGGATCTAACGACTTGACTTGGCATGCACAGGGCTTCTCAAAATAGTTTGTCTCCAAAGTGTGTCATTACTGATGTTTTGGTTGTTGTTATTTGGACCATGCTGCCTCATTCTTCTCCCTCAAGCAGGCTGCAGGCCGATTGACAGACAGCTTTGCCTGAATTGTCATTAAAACCAAGGAGTCCAATTGTCTTTGCTGAAGCTCCAGTGTTTTTCTGAGAACAGTCATTTTTCTGTCTCTCTGTCATCTTTTAATATCAAAGGGTTGGTTTTTTTGTGAAATCCCAAGTTACTTTCTCTAATGCGAGATCTAAACTAATTCAACCTTCTTAAATTTAATAAGGGAAACCTGCTTGATTTGAAAGTTACTTCTGCAGAAATTATTTAAAGGGACTGGAGGAAGAAAAAGAGACATTCCTGTAACATTGCACTACAATATCACTACTTCTAGGTGCTTTTTAGAGCCGAATTGTAGAGTACATTTTAAATACAATAGATTTGATAGGTCAGTTCCCTGCCTTGGCAAGAGAGCTACAAAATTTTCTCCTAAGTTTTTCCCATCTCACCAGAGCAAGGAGTTTGTTTTCAGGAGTCCCCATTTCTTTTCCAGCTGGTCCTTCTGAAACAGTTTTCAAATAAAATGTGGGCTGACGTTTTGAACATTTTCTGGAAGCAGATACTGTAAATAAATATTGCAAGCTACAGGGGCTTTCCATTTTGAAAAATTGGGATGGCAGGGACCCTGAACAAGAGGAAGTATTCCCAACACTTTTTTATTGTGACCATATTAATCAGGCTCGGTTGTTTAATTGTAATTTCAAAGTTAAATATTTAAGTAATGAGAATTTCTGTTCTTGCAGTGCCTCTCTTTAAAATTAATAGCATCATAGCAAAAGTGTTAAAATGAATCTTTTTTTAAATGTATAATTTTTCTTTGAAGCTAGGCATGCATACAGGCTGATTCTGTATTGGTTGCCTAAAGGTTGGCTTCATACATCCTCAGTAACCTGGATGTCTCCAGAAAGTTTGGGGGTTTTCTGTTATTTCAGTCTGTGACGTTAGAAAGTTTCACAGATATCCATCCTTACATTTTCCTGTAATACATCCAGAGATTCCTGTCAAGTAAAAGCCACACCAGCTCTTTTTCCTTCAAGAGCTATGGGTTTAAAACAACAGATGGGAGCTGCTGTCATGATACGTTAATTACACAAAATATCTCAAGGAGGAATGCAGGTAGAATGTAGTGTCCAAGGTCAGCTGAAATATTCTTTTCTGCTGTCATACCAAACTGAATTCAGATCTTGGATTTTTGTTTTCCTAATTCCTTCTGAAAAAACAGCACTCTGAAAAGAAGCTCAAGGGTACTAAGTAATGAAAAACTAAGAAATCATTGTTTTTCTTTACATGAAGGTGGCCTGAAAGGTTGTGGATTTGGTGAGGTTTTTTTCACATTTTGCTATTTAATTTTGTTTTATTTTCCCCATACTATAAATTCACATCCTTGGAGGCCTGCTATCATGATGAAAATCTATTGAAATGGTTAAGGAAAGTGAAAACACGAAACAAAAAAGAGATATTTGTGCTGTGGTTCATCAGCCAGGGGTTGGTTTGGATAACTGGTGCTGGTGAGGCTGACCACAGGGTGCTTGTCCCAGGTAGGAGTGGCCCCACAGCAAAGACCTGGCCAAGCTGGCCTTTCTTTTTGCTTCTGTCCCTGCCACAGTGTGCAGGGAGAGGGCACAGGAGCTTTTCTCGATTCTGTGTTGAGCTGTTTGCAATTGTCTCCAGTTAAGCAAGAATTTGGTTCCCTGAAGGGACTGGTGGGAAGGGATGAATTCTTGGCACTCCCATGGCTTCGCCTACAGCCCTAGTTTGAAGTTGGCACGTTCAGCTTGGATCACCAGCATTTATCCACATCTGATCTGGCCTTGTAGCCCCAGGAGCTGCTATTTATATATTCTAAGTGTAGCCACAACAGCTTTCCTACAAGGAAAAGTAAGAGCTTTGAAATTAGTTTATTTGTTGCTTTTGCTCATTTATCCTTAAGGCATGGTCATTTTTCAGATTCTTAACAGGTCTCTGTCAGTGTATCTCTGGTGAAGGCAAATCCCTACTCCAGTCAGTTTCTGCTAATCCAGCTCAGTAAATCTCAAACATCTTTGTCTCTTCTCCTCAAAAGATCCCAGTTTGATGAAACACTTGGGAATTAAAGGCAGTGGTGCTTTTAAATTCAAGCTCACAGAAAGTTTCTGAAGAAAGGAGCCACTGTTCCTCTGAAAACCTGTGGTGATGCACCAGAGCTGTCAGAGAAAACAATGTTTAATCATTTGTTTTACCATATTCCTGAAAAATATTAATGGGAGGTAAGATTTCTTCACCAAGATGATTTAGTAATTGCCCCAGTTGGATGTATAAGTGAACTAAACTTTCCATTTGAAAGCTATCCTAAAAAGTTATCTCTTTTGATCAGCTCCATCCATCTGTTGATTCCTTAGTACAGGAACTAAAACAGGCCTAAAACTGGGGCACAGATCCCAGCATGAGTTTTCCAGAATAACTGTAATGTTTTTGAGGTGCATGTTGTTTAGATATTATAAAATAAAATGCTGGGTTTTTATACTACTAATACGTAGCATCGAGCAGTGCTGGGTTAATGGTTAGACCTGATGATCTTAAAAGTCTCTTCCAACCAAAACAATCCTATGATTCTACAAATAGCACCTAAATTACTCCAACACATTTTTGCTTTTTCTGCTAATTGTTGTTTGGAAGTTTTATACATTTTCAGGTGTTGACATTTCTCTTGGTACAGGTATATCTCTTTTTTTCCTTTAATTTTCAATCTCCAGCATAGTTTAAGTGTCTGAGTGACAGCAAGTGACATTTTCACAGGCTAGATTCTGTAGGCAAATGAACAGTTGACAGTAGGCATAATGGCAGCCTGGAATAGTCTGACATGTAGGTGTTCTGACTGGAAGATACTCCTTGTGTTGAATGAAATTCTGATATAGTAGCTTTCAGTTTATATTGTATTCTCATGGTACAGAATTAAATATATACCCATGACACATATGCTTCACATAGGCTTTTTTTACACAGTTTAATCTCTTGAAGAAGAAATAGTATTACAAAGTCCAAAAGGGAATTCAAGAGCTACTGGCATTCATCAAAGTCCTTGGGTTTTGCATTCTGTAGGTGTGAGAGTGTTCCAAAGTGGATAAATACACTCTGTGTCCCCATACAACATCTCTGGCTGTGGAAGAACCTTGTACCTCAGGTACCTTGTGTGCAGGATGGAGTTGCACAGCTGGAGGAAGTCAGAAAACTGGCTGTGATGGAAATTTAATGGCAGTGTTCCC
This sequence comes from Merops nubicus, assembly GCF_000691845.1. NCBI lineage: Eukaryota > Metazoa > Chordata > Aves > Coraciiformes > Meropidae > Merops > Merops nubicus. The sequence continues at coordinate 72,873 of NW_008583446.1, read as the reverse complement.
TTTGACCTGCAGAAGATGAGGTGACTGCAGCTAGCTGAAAACCATGATGAATTCAACATCAGCTTAGATGATACTAGTGTGTTATTTTTGTCTATGCTGAAGATTGATCAGTAGATCATTTTATTCAAATAACCTTCTAACTGTTTTAAAGTGTCAAAATCTTAGTAAACTGTCTTTAGTTGTTATATCAACAGATTTATGCATGTGCCTTCGTGAAGTTAATACTCATTAAAATTGGTTGTGATCGTTGGAAAAGAATTATTTGGAGGCTAGAGAAAAGCAAAGGGGTAGTTTAAAACCCCTTGCAAATTCAGTCATATTATGAAACTACAAAACATCTCTTCAGTGTAGCATAGAATGATAAAATCACTAAGGTTGGAGAAGACCTCTAAGATCATCAAGGGACTCCAGCACCTCCCTGGGCAGCCTGGGCCACTCCTCACCATTCTGTCAGGAAAGAAATTCTTCCTCAGATCCAGCTGAAACCTCCCCTGGTGCAACTTCTGCCCTTTTCCTCTTTTCCTTGTGGTTGTTAGCAGATAGCTGATTTAGATATTACTGAAAAAAAAGCCACATTAACAATTATTTGGCTGATTTTGCCATCTGTTGTGAATGGTATTAAGACTGTGGATAGCCCTGATGACTGAAAATCTGCATACCTGAAATCCTGTAAAAACCAGTTTACAGTGTCAAGGTTTGAGAAGGGTAAAAACTGAGCCAGGCACCTTCCTCAGCAGGATAGTATAAAATTTGCTTGTTACTACCAAAGGTGTTTCTATAATTCAGCTGATTTTATCTGCTTCTCTTATACCTGGAAGACTTCTTCCTAGTATCTTTTCAGTGGAAATTATTATGTAGTAGTACATACATAAAAATGATGATTTTAATACTTTTTTCTTAAATTGGACTTTGATCTGGAATTTGAAATACACTTCAAATATCTAAAAAAATTTCCATCTTCTCACTACTTATTTAAGATGGTGGGAGTAGAATCCTAACACCTCTTTTTATTTACTCCCTTTCCTTAAAAAAAGCAGTGCTCACAATGTGAGCAAAATACTGACATTTTGTTTTGGTGGCACAAAAGATCTTGTAAAATGGTTGGTTTTTTTTTTTTTTTTTTCCCCCCTAGGACATAAGAAAGAACTTTCTAGGTTCTTGTTAGCAAAATGGGTCACTGCTTTGGGATGACCTACTGGTACATTTGACCAAAAAGCCTGTCATTCCCAGTTTAACTGAAGTTCCAATGGATTTAACAGCTGTGAGGGACTCTTGCTCAGCTCTGAGATAGGGCACTTTGAAATCCTCTCTCTCATGTCTGAGGACAAGTCAGTGGCTTGGCACAGACGTCTCCAAATGGAGTTTGATGCCCTCACATGAGATTATCAAGCTGGTTTCTGATTGCAGGTGGGGCAGGCTGGCTGCAGCTGCAGGGAGGGGCAGTGGCCACCAGGCTGCTGAGGCTGAAGCAGCAAGGGCTAGAGGTGGAGACCACACGCAACATCAGCTGGTGCTGCTCTGGAGGAGGGATGAAGAGGGACAAGGTGCCTCTGTGAGCACCAGTGTCATGCACCGAGTTGTGGTTCTGTCCCTTGGAGCAAAGGAGCCACCTGCAGCTGGTCACTGACCAGATGCTTTCAAACTAGAAATCATGGAACCCTAGGATAGCTGAGGTTGGAAGGGGCCCTAGAGATCATACAATCCAACCCCCCTGCCATGGGCAGGAACACCTCTCCACTAGACCAGGTTGCTCCAGGCCTCATCCAACCTGGCCTTGCACACCTCCAGGGAGGGGCATCCACAGCTCTCTGGGCAATCCAGTCCAGAGTCTCACCACCCTCACACTGAAGAACTTCTTCCCAAGGTCTAGTCTAAACCTGCTCTCCTTCAGTTTCAAACCATTTCCCCTTGTCCTGACACTGCACACTCTTGTGACAAGTCCCTCTCCAGCCTTCCTGGAGGTTCCCTTCAGGTGTTGGAAGCAGTTCTAAGGTCCCTCCTGGAGTCTTTTCTTCTCCAGGCTGAACATTCCCCATGCCCTCAGGCTGTCCTCATAGCAGAGGTGCTCCAGCCCCTGGATCAGCTTTGTGGCCTCCTCTGGACTCATTCCAAGAGATCTATGTCCCTCTTATGGTGGGATCACCAGAACTGGATGCAGTATTTGAGCTGGGGTCTCACAAGAGCAGAGTAAAGGGGCAGAGTCACCTCTCTTGATTTGCTGGAGGAGAAGATAAAGCCACAAGTGACATTTGGGTCTGGGTCAGGAACTAAGTATATAAGAAGCTAAGAGCATTTTAGTCCCTCAACCTGGGACCTAAACTTGGTGGCAAGTGAGCTGGAAGGAAGGGGGCATAGAGAGGTTGCAGGGACTATAGGTTCTTCCTCATGTGTCTGTGTCTTGTAGAGCAAGTTTTTCAGCTTAGGTTTAAGTCCACAGAATATTTACAATGATGGGATGTATTCACTGGAAAGAGGAGGAGAAAAACCAAACCACAATGTAGAAAAGATATTCTGGATTGATAGAAAATAAAACAGTTTAGTAGAAAGAAATAGACATTTATAGAACATGAATCTAGGCTTGGACTATATGTTTGAGCATTGAGCTTCACGTGGTCATTTAGTGGTGATTAAAAGGTGATTTAAAGCAGACAGATTTGAGGATATGGGGATTGTTTGACAAACTACTGAAGTCTGAGGTAGGTCCTGGCTCTGGAAGCTGATGGGAAGAGTGGAAAAAGTGTTTCAGCTCCATTCACTGAGTACTGACTGAAATATTGTTCATCACTCCATAGGCATCTCATTTGAAGAACCTGTCCCTTCTCCTGGATTTGCCACATTTAGGTGTTTTTGCAGCATGGTTTGTAATAAGAGTTCTAGGCTGAAGTTTCTACATCAGTTTAATTTTTTCTTAGCTGTCCTTGAACCCATGGAATATTTTGTCCCATATAAAAACTGTACCTTGGCAACCTTGAGGAACACTGAACACTGGAGCCATCTCTGTCATTTGCTCCTTTGGTTCTTTTGCTTTAATAAAAGGTAAAAAAAAATTAAAAGATTTTGGAGGAGTATGGAAGATGTTTCTAATGAGGTTCTCATGTGAAGAATTTCTAGAGAGGGGAAGCATGGATTAGTTTTTTACTAAATTTTTTCACAAGTTCTGCAAGTTGGTGATTTAAGTTCAACAAATTACTAGATTCAGGGTTCAGCCAACAAATGTAAACAGTGGGGTGACCTCTCTCACATGCAAATCTCTCTAAATCTGTGTTATACACATTTTTTGTGTGCTGCTCAAAGTCCCTTTTTTGTGTCTGCTGAAGAAGAGCTCTCCAGAATCATTTTAGTTGGAAAAGACCTCTGAAGTCACTCAGTCCAACTATTAACCTAACACTGCCACGAAACCATGTCCCTCAGCACCTCATCTACACATCTTTTCAATCCTCCCAAGGACAGGGACTCCACTTACCTCCCTGGGCAACCTGTTCCACTGCTTAGCAACCCTTAAATTGGTGTCTGACCGTGCAGTTGCCCACAGGAGATCTCTAAAGACTGCACAGACAGCCCTTTGTCCCTGGGTGCTTAAAGGTGGGTTCCACTTTACCTGTCTTCATGCATGTGGAAGCAGCATTCCTGAGCTTCTCCTTGTCCACTGCAGTTCAAGGCTTGACAGTAAAACAAAATGCAGAAGCAGTTCTGAAAGCTCAGAGCAGAGAACGCTGAGTTAGTACTTTCCAGACTTGGAAGCAAAAGAGTACAATAAAACCTCAAACCTCATCTGTGCTTCTAAAGAAAATATGCTAAAATAGCTGAAAACCTGCTACACCTTCAAGGCAGTCTTTGAACATTAGAAGAACTTGCATTTTATCTAATTCTCACTCCTCTCACCCTCAAATTGATGATTTTGGTGTAGTTTCAAATGCAGATGTTGGTGATCTCTAGTTCCTGTATGTTTTTTACCTTGGACATTTCATGACTACATAACAAAGAATGTTAGGGCTAGCTGTCTACTTAATTAGGTTGATTTGATTTTTTAGCAGTCAGCTTTCAATAGATTTCACATATGATATCTTTGGATGCATTTTGACAGGAGTAGAAGATTTAAGGCCAGTCCTTTTCAGGAATCAAACTGCCTCTTCATCTGTTGTTTTTTCAGTGGTTGATGCATACAAGTCCAAAATTGGCTTTAGAGATTTGGGATGCAGGAGGAGAGCTTTCCTTGCATGCCTGTTCATTTACTCTGATATCTGTCAGTGCCAAAAAAATAAATCCTGGTGTCATCCCAGGTGGAGGTTTCTGTTGTGTGTGAAGTACTGCTTGGATGTTTCACAGTTTGATGGTAGGACAGCAGCTCCTGTGTTTCTGATGGACATGTGCAGTACCAGGTCTTGCAGCATTCCAAAGAACACTTCTGGAGAGAAGCTGAAGAGCTGAGAACTTCTCCCAATTAAAGGTTGTGTACCTCCACACTTGGGTTGTGCACAGGACCATGAGGGAGGCAGGAGGAAGAGTCAGTCCTGGGCTGTAGGACCAGGAGTGATACTGCCCAGTAGTAACAGCACCTGGTGAGTTTTGCATAAAATGTGACACTAAAGCAAGGCAATTCCTCATGACTAAGGTAGAAATAATGGATTTTCAGCTCGTTTTCCACAGTTGGGGGAGTTGTTTCTCTGGCAGCAGGGAGAGCAGGAGGACATGGAATGAGCCCTTCCCAAGGAGCACAGAGGAATCTGCTGTATTACACAGGCACTTACAAAATATTTTACCTTAGCATCATCCACTGTCAGTTCTGGTTGCTTTCCTAATTTCATCCTGCCTTCTCATTTTGTAAAATATTTACACTCAACGTGTTTCTGTTGAAATAAAATTAACATTCTGGGGAGCTCTCTGGGAAGTGTTAGTATGCACCTGAACAGCACTATCTCTTTTTGCACAAAAAATGGAAGAATATGTTTAGCCTTGCTGCTAAACTGAAAGATAGCAGAAATAAATTGGCTGCCTGTTCCTTTTTGTCCCATCTGAAAAACAAAAGCTATGCCCAGAGTTATGTTATATCCCTGGCATTTTATTAAATCAGAAAATATAATAACTATGTAAATAAAAAAAAAAAGATAATTCAGAGGAACTGTAAGTTGATAATTAGAAACAAACAAAAAAACCAAACCTGCTCAATGGCTTCAAGCATCTGAGGTTGTACAGACATGCAGAGAGCAGATAGCTTGTCCTCAGTGCATTCCCTTGGGTTTTGACATGGTCCAAGGTGGATGGAGCTGCTGGAAATACTGTCCATCCTCAGGAGAGCAATGAAGGAGAGATGTCTTCAGGGACTGGGAGAGCAGAGGGAGTCCTTGCATCCTTTCTCCTGGGTTCACATGCTTCTCCTTCCCTTCCCTGTCTTTCTCATCAGTTCCTCTGAACAGAATGTTTAAAGCACCACTCATTAACTCTGTTTTTGGTTGAGCAGGGGTGTAGAGCATTTGGTCTCAGCTATAAATGTGGTCAGCACCTCATAGAATCATTTTGGTTGGGAGAAGCCTTTAAGATCATTGAGTCCAACCATTCCCCCATCCCTGCCAGGTCCCCACTGCCCCGTGTCCCTCACACCACATCTCCACAGCTTGGAAACCCCTCCAGGGGTGGTGACTCCTCCACTGCCCTGGGCAGCCCTCAGTGGTTCTTTGGTTTCACACCAGGCTGTAAAGTCTCAGACCTGAGCAGTGGTCTGAGAGCTCTGAGCTGCCAGACTGGGGAGCCTGGGGAAATGAAAGGGGGTTTGAAATCTTATGTACTTTGCAGTACAGGAGTCTGTCTGGCCAGCCCCAGCAAGAAATGTGACACTTCTCAGTGATTTGAGAGAGAGAAAGTCACTTCAGTATGTAGTAGGAAGAGAAAATGAGCCTTGCTTTAGGGTGCTGGAAATCAAACAGTTAATAGCACAAGAAATCTTTATGGCTCTTGTAAACCTTGCACAGTTAAAGGGACCATGGCAACTTTAAATCAGCTGTCCCAGGAAATCAGCTCTGGTTTTAAATGTGTGCAAGCTGAAAACAAGCTATGCCTGAACTTTTTGTGCTAGTGCCAGCTGAAAAAAAAGAAAGAAAAACTCAAATTGATAGGTTTCAGAGTGATAATTGTGCTTAAGTGCTGTGCCTATAAATCCCTGAACAGCTTTGCTGTTGATCAAACAGCTACTGGATGTAAATGTGCATCTAGTGCCTTTCCAGTCATGCAGAATACCTGAAATCCTGAATTCCTCCTGAAGCTTGGAGTGTTACTGCTGCTAAAATACAACCTGATGCAATGTGTTGCCACTTGGCTTAACCTGAGATGATTCCATGAATGTCAAATAACATAATGCTAAGGATATTCAGAATTCATGCAAAACATCATGTCACTGTGTGTGACCTCAGCTCTGTAGTTGCATAATGTGTTAAATTATCTTGCTATAGTTCCAAAAAGCTTCGTGGATTAAGTTTTTTGAAAGTGCTACTCTTTAAAAGTGGGAAATTAGAAAAAAAAATATATATATAAAATTCTACCTCCTCAGCTTTTCATTTTATCCTAGCTTTCCCAAACTTCTCTATCTCAAATTGTCTTTATAGTGTGTCTGTAGTAGTTTTGGGCAGAGAAAATCTTTGCTCTGAGGCTGTGTTGGATCTGATTCTCAGTATGACTCTTCACACCTATGTGGCAGTCTCCAGGTCATCTTCTATTGCTGATGGCACAAAAACTTGAACACAGAGATTTAAAATAAGCTTCTGTTCCTTTGTATTGGCTTTTAGCATTACTCACTAAATGGCATCTGGAGAACATGCTACAAAAACACTTTTGTATCAAATGGATCATCAGACTTTGTACAGAGATGCTGAGTAGTCTGTGGTTAGTGAAGTTCAGGACTGTGAGTTTGGCTGAGAAGACCAGGGTGAGATCTGACCACGTGGACAGACTTGTGCTGTTCCATACCTGCCCATAAATTTTGTGTTTTCAGGTTTGAGGCCTGTGTTGCAAGGGCCCAGGTACCACCCAGGGCACGACTGCAGCAGATTTAGGGTTTGCTGCAGGATTTGTGTTTGGACTAAGACAGTGACTAAGCTGATAGAAAGGATAGTTCACTAGGAGCTGTCATGGAATCATAGAATCCCTTTGCTTGGAGAAGACCTTTCAAATCATCGAGTCCAATGGTTATCCCACTTCCCTCCTCTCCAGTCCTCCAGCTGCCTTTTGCCAGTCTCATCACAGAACCACAGAATCATTTGGGTTGGAAGAGACCTTTAAGGTCATCAAGTCCAACCCTTCCCCCATCCCTGCCAGGTCCCCACTGCCCCGTGTCCCTCACACCACATCTCCACAGCTTGGAAACCCCTCCAGGGGTGGGGACTCCACCCCTACCCTGGGCAGCCTGGCACAGCCCTGGGCAACCCTCTCAGTGAAGAAGTTTTTCCTAATATCCAACCTAAACCTCCCCTGGTGCAACTTGAGGCCATTAAAATAAAAAAATATCAAATTAACTCCACCAAAAAATGACATGGTTCCATCAAGTGAGCAATGTGCTCTAGTGGGAGGTGTCCCTGCCCATGGCAGTGGGGTTGGAAATAGATGGCCTTTAGGGTCCCTTCCAACCCAAACCATCCTACTGTTCTATGAAGTGGGAAAAAATGCTGATATAAATATTTTGCTGCATAGTTATAGCAATAGTTCTAGTGTACAGCATTATTTCTGTGCAGGTAAATTCACATTTTCTGTAGTTAAGGTTTGTTGGGAAGAAAACAAAAGTCTGTTTTAAAGAAAACCTTGTTTTAAACTGCTCATTTTCAGCACTTGAAGGTGCTGTAGTAGAAACTTTTTTTTACCTTACTGTGTTTACTACAGAGTTCTTAGTTGGGCTGACCTACAGCAGGTACAGACAAATGATTTGACTGTTTCCATTTGCCACAGTTTCAAGTATGTAGTAGGATAAATTCTTACCTTGAGTAAATTTACACTGCTTTGTAGTGAAGACCTACTATGCAAGATGAGGATCTAGCTGCATGAGTAGATTCTTAATTTGGGTAGTTTCTTAGAGGACGTGTTTATAGTTCAAAAAATAAATAATTCAGAAGGCTCTCTCTGATTTGTGTTGACTATTTGGAACCATACTTAAAAATTACAAATTCATTCTACTTAGTAACAGCTAACTGTTATCTATGTGAACTTTTACAGCATTATGGCTTTTTTGGTGATGTTTATATTCTGTATCATGTCTCAGTTTATAACAACACATTTAGAGGCTAATTTTAATGGTGCTTGCATTGGCTTTTTGAAAATACATCAGGCTTTCTTTCTAAATTTCCTCTGAAACTCTTGCTTTGTGTGAGTCACTTGCTCTAACATCCAAACTTCTGATGAGGTGAACATTACAATTATTCATAACTCCCAGAAAGGTTGTAGCTACTGGAGTTGAGGAAACAGCTGAACACTGTTATTCATACCTGCTAATGCAGAACATCAAGCAGAGTATGCTGATGTGTTCCTCATTTAATGTGTTATAAGGCTACAGGAAATTTTGGGTGATACCACAGAGCAGAAAACTTTCAACAGTTTAAAATCTTATCACTCATGGTTGGGGTCTTCAGCTGGCCACGTTAGGCTGCACAGATCTCAGTTCAGAGATCTGAGAATTAAAGGCATTCTTACCTGGGTTTTAGGCTATCTTGGTATTAATCACAGAATCATAGAATGCCTGGGCTGGAAGGGACCTCCCAAAGTCATCTAGTTCATTAAGAAATTAACAAACTGCTAAAAATAATTCTTGTTGCCCTAACTTTACAAGTTTGTATCTGTTTTCTGAAGTTGAGCAGTAGGTAAAACAGGTATTTCCTCGTGCATTAGTGCATGTTGCCATTTCACTGAACAGGTGAAAATTGGGTCTTTATGTATGGCCGTGTTTTGTTGATGTCCTCCTACACCAACTTGAGACTGCAAACTTTTAGTTCCTCTAGAAGAGATCCTGTTCATCACCCTTGTTGATCATCTTGTTAATCCAAAGTGAGGGTGAAAGTTGAATTTTACACAGTTAAAACTTGTTTAGGTGTGTTTGCCACGTTTCCACATTCACGAGTTCAGAAAAGCTGGCTGTGGATGCCTCCAATGCTTAGCTATGTGCATCAATTATTTCAAAAATACTGAAATCCAGGGGAGGCTGCCTCAAGGAACATCATCTTACATGTGTTGTAAGGTAATAAAGAAGTTTCTACATGGAGAACATGTCAGGATAGCCATGGTTTCTGTCCTCCTGATGAAGCAGACAGCCTCTAGGTCCCAAAAGATGCTTTAAGTTCCATCTGCTGTCTCACCACTCTGGTCCCTGTGAGGCTTTAGGTGCAGGCAGTTAGCAGATGAGGCCATCCAGATAGTTGGACCTGGCACTTCTGGCTTGTTACGTGTCAGACCAAGACCACCAAGCACTACTTCCAAAAATCTGGGAAGGGTACTCCTAGAGCTGTCAAATTTAAAGCAGGTTTAGAGTGAGGTGCCCACGTGCTTGGGTCCTTATGCTTCAGCTCACCGTTACTACCTCAGTGCTGGCTTTGAGCAGGAATCTTTTTCTCTCCCAGGTTGGGAGTTGCCAGGGGATATGATCATCCCATCAATTTCAATCTAGTGTAATTCAGGAGAAATTTAAAGTTTTTCTCCTTGAATGCCTGTCTTGGTCCTCTCTTTGCAAAATGAATGCTGTCATCTGGAAGCTCCCGTTAACTCCTTCCTACCACCCACCATACCCTTGAATTAGGGATGTTTCCAGGTGCAGAAGAAGAAACAAAAGCTTTGGGAGTCAGAAGCTTTCTCTTATATTAAGCCTAAATCCAGACAGTGTAGTAAAATGAAGGAACTGGGATACTTAGCTTGTGGTTTCTGTGAAGAAGGAAAAAATCCAGTCATTAGATTACACCAGTTGACGCTGTAATTCAGTGTTCTTAGATCCAAGAAGGCTAAAGCACTATTACATCTTTTAAATTATTAAATTAAGATAACTTGCAAAGCAATTAAAAGTGTTTAACTTTGTGGTAATGACTGGAGGCCTTAATTTAAGTCTTTTGTATATTAGAAGATTCTTCGACTTGAAAAATGGGGTGTTTTGGTGGTAGAGAAATTTTTACATAAAATCTTGTAATAAAAAAATAGTGTAACCAAGTTGTTGACAAGTCTTGCTCTCAGATCCTTTTTTTCTGTGTGCTGTGAAAAGCTGGCTGAGACAGAGCTAGCAAAATTCATTTGTTGGCTGCTCAAACACATGAAACTGTTTTCGTGATCTCTATCTGACAGCATTAATACAGCCAGTCATTGAATTGCCTCCCAAAAAACAGTTTAGAAGGAAGAAACCTGACACAATTTCTACTTTGAATTTACAGTGTAGATTTTAGAGTATAACAAAATTAGAGAAAAAAGTTAAATATGTGATTTTTATGGGGTTTTTTAGGGATTGATGCAGTAACATTCTGTCTCGAATCCTTCAACATATATTTGTGTGTTTAACTTTAAAAATCTGGGGTTTAGCTACTCATCTTGTGGATTTACTGTCAAAGACCTGGATAACTTTAAATGCTTGGTTTTATTGTCAACCTCTCAGCACAACCTACCAGCTGAGGTGTTTGGTGAGGCACTGGAACAGGTTGCCCAGGGAAGCTGTGGATGCCCTGTCTCTGGAGGTGTTCAAGGCCAGGTTAGGTGGAGCTTTGTGCAGCCTGCTCTAGTGGGAGGTGTCCCTGCCCGTGGCAGAGGGGTTGGAGCTGCAAGATCTCAAGGTTCCTTCCAACCCAAACTGTTCTCTGATTCTCTGATACGTGAGAGATGAGTGGTGAGAGAGAGTTCAGCTGGTATCAGGGTCAGATATGGTGCCACATTTAGGAGGGACCTTGAGCAGGACACGAGGAAGAGTTTCAGGACTGTATTGCATGCAGGTTGTCTGCTTGATAGGTGTGTGGGCTGAGATCCAAGAGGAGAAGCATGGTGAGGGGAGGGAGGAGTTGTTGGTGAGGAGTGTGCAGGAACCAGCTTTCCAGCAAAAGCCCTGAAGGCATCACAGCTGCTTCAGCCAGAGGGGTGGGAGTCATGCAAGAGTGTTCATGGTTTACTCTTATCTCAGAAACAAACTTGAGGAGCTGAGCTATACCCACCGAGCTCCATGAGTTCTCTAGAGGGGAAAAAAAAGCCTGGTTGGTGTGGCCTGTCCAAGAGGACACGCTCTGAAGGTGCTGGCAGGGTTGCAGTGCTGACTGCTGACCTGCTCTGCAGGAGCCTTCCTGGGGCAGTCTGGGATCTGCACTGTTAGGAGTGGCTTTGCCACTGATTTTAGGATGTCTCTCTGCACTCTCCTCACTGGTATGGGTCAAGTAACTTTTCTATGCCTAAGGAGTTCAGAACTTTTGCCTTAGTAGCAACCAGATTAAAATGAGATTTTCTTCTTGTCAGCTTTCTGTGCATTTTTATTTGATTCTTGGATTAGGATTTTTTAAAATTTTGTGTAATTATATTATGTGTCTATTGTGTATTTATCTAAAATGATCTATAGATATTAATATTTTTATATTTCAGTACGGATTGCAGTTCAAAATGTGGTTTCAGAGAAAACTTGGCTCTGTCACATTCTGCAGCAAGGAGAATTATTTTTATGATCACAGCAGTGGCCAGAACGATACGTGATTAATATATCAATAAATGCCACAGATAATGGCTTCCAAACTCATAAATACATTAAGATATTGTGAGGTCGTAGATATGTTTATATATCAACTATTGTGTGAGGCATTTTTCTCAACTCTGGCCTCTTCACAGACTCAGAAGGCTTCAGAAAACCTTGCAATGAAGAAGTGAATTTTGTTAGCTCTTCAGAGGACAGGAACTTTTCTCTTTCCCCCAGTGACATTTGAAATATTTGTCACTAAAACAGCTTAATATAATTTCATGTGTCTGTTTGGCCATAATGTTACTTGCAGCAGGTGATGTGTCTTTGTAAAAATCAGAGGAATGTTTGATGATTTAGTACCATGGTCCTTTAGAAACACCTTAAAAACAGACTTCATCAAATCTATCGAAGTCTTCTCAAAAATCATTTGATCCTAGTCTAAAGTTTTAGAGAACTTGGGTCTCTATGAATAAATAAGGTGGATGTTTTAAAAATGATCAAACAGATTCAAATAGTAGGACATTTTATATAAATATAGACTTAGTAGTAATCCAGTGTGAATTATATTAAACTCAGTGGGAAACCATCTATTAACCTTAGCAAGAATAGAATTAGAATTCCAGAAACTGAATTCTGCTTTAGGAGTCCTGTGTCAGGGGATTATTAAAATACCATCCTGATACTTTGTGAATGAATTGGACAATTAGTAGTACTAATTAGTAGCAACATCAGTTTGAAAGAACTACTTGGAGGAGGTGTGGTGATGAATATTCCTCAATGGTGAAGGAGGCAGCCTTCAGCAGGCACCAAGGGATATTCTGGGAGTGCAGTGAAGTATCTTCACTACCTAAGTTTCTTTTGGACTTTCCCAGCTCTTCCTCATTCAGGTGGGGTAATGGCTGTAGCACACCCTGTGCAGGCTCTTCTGGAGCATGGCAGTAGTTAACACTTTGGACAGTGCTGCTGTGGAGATTTTAAGTAATGAATCATAAAATTGTTTAGGTTGGAAGAGACCTTTAAGGTCATCAAGTCCAACTGTTCCCCCAGCACTGACAGGTGCCCACTAACCCATGTCCCTCAGCACCACATCTCCACAGCTTGGAAACCCCTCCAGGGGTGGGGACTCCACCACTGCCCTGGGCAGCCTGGGCCAGGCCTCCTTACAGGGAAGATATTTTTCCTAACATCCAACCTAAACCTCCCCTGGTGCAAATTGAGGCCATGTCCTATTCTTCTATCACTTGTTCCTTGGAAGAAGAGACCAACCCCTACAAGAAGGTGTCCCCTGAGTCTCCTTTTCTCCAGGCTCAACAACCCCATGTCCCTCAGCTTCTTCTCAGCAGACATAGGCTCTAGACCCTTCCCCAGCAGCTCCGTTGCCCTTCTCTGGCCACGCTCCAGCCCCTCAAGGTCCTTCGTGGAGTGAGGGGCCCAAAACTGAACCAGGATTCAAGGTATGGCCTCTCCAGTGTCAAGTCCAGGGAGACAATCCCTGCCCTAGTCCTGCTGGCCACACTAGTGCTGACCCAAGCCAGGATGCTGGTGGCCTTCTTGGCCACCTGGGCACACACTGGCTCATGTCCAGCTGGCTGTTGACCAATTCCACCAGGTCCTTTTCCACTGGGCACTTTCCAGCCACTCTGCCCCTAGCCTAGAGTGTTGCAGGGGCTGGTTGTGACCCAAGGGCAGGATCGTGCACTTGGAAATCTGTGTGCATGATGACCTTGGTCATCATTTCACTGGGAGGGTGACACCCTCTGGCCATGGAAGGGTGGCAGAAACAGAGCATGTGGGAAGGGTTGAGTGCTACAGTGGTCACACCACTAAATTATTATTGTTGAGTAAAACTCAACAGGTTAAAACCATTGGCTCTGCAGTCAGTAGTGGTGAGAGCCATTCCCTGGCCTTCCTTAAGGTGGTTCCTCTTCTATAAAGATTAGTGGTGAGAGAACTATGAAGCAACAGCCTTTTTTTCTCTTTTTTTATCTTAACCTCTTTAAGAGTTTCCAATCCTCTCATACCTGAGCAGCAAGAATGAAAAAAACATTTATATGTGTTAGTGTGTGTGTTTGTGTAGCTGGTTGGGGTGATTCCTTTCTGTGTGAACTTGAGATGTACAAGGTAATACCTCAGATTTAGGAGAAAACAGATTTCTCTGCCAGCAACACTGGTTGCTGCCCATGTCCAGATCAGAAGAAAACTGATGCAAAGAGTCTGTGCTGGACACCAGTCATCAAGGCCTCCTCCCACTGACTGCCATGGCAGCATTTGGCCTGGATGAGTGTTGAAAATAATCAAGATTTGCCAGTTATGGAGGATTATGCCAAGCATTTTTAAATAAGAAATAACATAGCCTAGGAAAGTTTATGTTATTTTCTTTCTGGAGGATATAATTTTAAACAATGGCATAATGTCATGTCTAAAAGAAAGCACTTTATTATGTGATGATAAAGTATCATGAGGCAGAAGTATAAACTGATGGTGTGCTTGCTGCATTAAATTTCTTCTTTCCTGATGGGTCTGAGGCTTTGGAAAACAATTTATTCTTAGTCTAGGTGTCCATTTCTTCTGCTTCTCACACAGGCAGTGTGTTTATGCAAGTAGTCGTGCAGAGCTCCGGCTGCTTACGCCGTGTGCTGGAGGAGCAGAGCAGCTCACAGTCCTGGTGTCAACACAAAAGCTGTTGTATAAAATAACCTGAACCACAGCTGGTGGGTTCTGAGCTGTGAGAGGAGAGTTCCAGGGTGCTGTGGAAGCACACGGGCAGCTGGAGGGGCAGCAGGAAAGCTGGGCAGGAGGAGAGATGGGTTCAGCCGTCAGCAGGGCAACACGGGTGTGTCCTGTCAAGAATTAGGAAAAGAATGTACAGTAATGTAATTAAAATGCATATAATATTTGTTTGGGCCTTTAGGAAGTTTGTAAATGGGCTTTTGAGACTCTGTTCCTGCAAGTGGTGTCTGTTACAAAGTGCAGCAGAAGTTAAAAGTCATAACCCAGGACCCCTGACCCTGCTGACAGATTCTCTTCACTTGTTTCTCCCGTCAAGATACAATGCAAAAAATAAATGAAGCCATGTATAAATTCTTTATTTGCACATGTGGGGAGAAGAAGAAGACTGTGTGCATTTGCTGATAGTGGAAAACAACATTCCTATCAAAAGAAGCAGCTACTTTTTATCCTTTGGTTTTTTAAGTGTATGACTATTACCAAGTTTTGTCATAGAACTTTCTTCAGTGGATGGGTGCTGAGTTTGCAGTTGCTCAGGTGTAGTGGGGAGAGGATTGTTCCTGTCTCCTGCTGGAGTTATCAAATGTGTTCACTTCTGGGTATTTGTGTTTAGTATGTTAAGGCTTTCTGTTAGCCATGGAAACCAAGAAGAAACCTTGTCCTTTCTTCATGCAGATGGCCCTTTTACTGATAGCTGACTCGTAGGCACCTTGTGATTCAGACAGAGACAACTACAGAAAGAAATTCAGGTATTTGATTACAGGAGCAATGACTACATTTTTTTTTTTTTCTTTTTACTAGTTCATTCTTTTGTCCCTCTAAAAACATTTGGTAAGGAAAAAGAGGAGGGGAAAAGACAAAATGGTATTATACCGAGCTAAAATTGTCATCTTGGTTCTCATCAGTCTCACAGTTATCTCGATATTAAATTAAAGATCAGCGAAGGAGAAAAGTAGATTACATTTCCATTGTGAGCTAGAAAACAGAAATTCATGTACAACAGGTATGCAAAGCAGCTAACAGAAAGAAATCACAAGTTTTTAAAACGTTGTGTTACGGCTGAATGGGAATAATTTTTAAATTCATCATCCACTTTTAATTCTAAGATGTTGTCAGAAACCCAAAATAAATTGGAGCGCATGACTGCTTGAGAGAACTTGTTTCAGTGCCTTACAGGTCCAAGTCTTGAGTATTAACTTCATCAAAATATGAAGGCTGAGGAAGAAGCAAAGATATTCCTGTTGAATGTAGAAATCCCAGGGAAACGCTCGCCATAGCAACGGGCAGCTGGGGGAGCCCAGGGCTCTGGCACCAGGGCATGCACCGTGCTCACCTCTGGGGTTTTGCTTTTTACCCCTTGTAACTGGAGATAAAAAAAAATAGATGGTATCACTTCTGACATCTTCTCTGTTCAAAGCTGCATCCACTCAAACGACACCGTTGCTAAATCTGTGAAAAATGTTAGGATTTTAGCCCTATAGCAATATATCTCATACCCAAAACAAATCTGTTGGGATGTTGGCCCTGCAGTGATGCATCACACACGTAACCAGGCATGGTAGTATTTATAGACACAGCTCATTTTGAAACCAGTTCCTCTGAAAGATCTGCCTCTTGTTATTGTGTTGCTTTGAGCTTTAAGGTTTTGAGCCTGGTGTATTGTTAAAGGCAGCTAAAATGCATTTCTGAAGTTATATTCATGCGTTGTCACACGCCAGAACAGTACACTTGGCAAAGGCCATATGTTCCTGCAAAGGTAGGCTTGGAAGGTGGGATGTTTGCTTCTTTTTCTGTGTTATCTGTTATCTTTTAACTTCATTTTCCCCAGATACCATATCTAGCAAATATTCAGACGATAGATGTGAATTCTAATCAGTACAAAGCAAGATTATTATTCCCAACAGCTTTATGATGACTTCAGTCAGGTACTCAGAAGAGATTTTTTTTTTAGACATGCCTCCCTGCTCTTTGGTATTATAGCAGTTAAAATGCAGAATTAGGAGCACACCTTTTGAATATGTAGGCAGCTGAATAAGACTTTTATTTAAACAATGAAAAATATTGAGGTCCTCTATGAAAACAGGAGATGGGAAGACACTTTCAGTTGTGTCAGAACTCTAAAACAAAATAAATGAGCAAGTGTTGAATTCCCCCAAGGGTTTTAGGCTGGCGTGAGGCAAATTTCAGCACTTCTCTTTCCACTTTGAGTTCCTCATTCCAGCACACGTGCCACTCCTGCTGGAGTGTCTGCTCCAGCACAAGCCTCCTTCTGGCCGCGGGGATTAGGGAACCCATCTAGGTTAAGACTAATCCAGCAGCAATACCCAAATCAGGTCCTGCTCTGCTCTCTGGGCCAGCATCAGCCTCTGCAGAGGAGAGGGAGCAGCCCCCAGCCTGGAGCAGGAGCTCCACTCAGCAGAGGGTTTGGTTGTGCCCTCTGCCATGAGTAAGGGGCTGCACCTTGGGGATTTCCTCCTCGAGAAGGTCCCAGGAAAGTGAAGACATCAGGAAAAAAAACTGGTGTTGTCATAGTTTTCAAGCTTTGTGCTGAGGAGCAAACAGAGCCCTGATTTAAAGAGGTCTTTGGGACTGATTGAGGTTTCAGGTCTACACTAGAGAGACATGAAAATCTTGTGATCCCTGTAGTTAGTCCCAGTGTAATCATGCAAAAGTATTTTCACCAGTTGTTTATGCTGGTTATAAGAAGAAAATTAAAAACAAGGCTCTGGTTAGGCTCAGTTCATGCTTTTCCATCACATGTTCAAGTCACAGAATCAGATGTAGCTGTGTTGGGTTTAAGCAAAAAAAAAATCTACAAATGTAAAATCTACTTTCAATGGTATCTAAGCTACTTAGGGGGGGTTATATTAATTTTTATATATGTGTGTGTGTGTGTGTGAGTGTATATATATATAGAGAGAGAGAGAAGTGTGCATATAAATTAGGTATAACTAATTAAAAACAGGCACAGAACAATAGAATGGTTTGGGTTGGAAGGGACCTCAAAGATCATCCAGTTCCAACCCCCCAGCCATGGGCAGGGACACCTCCCACTAGAGCAGGTCACACAAGGCCCCATCCAACCTGGTCTCGAACACATCCAGTGATGGGGCATCTTTCTTACAGTTTTTGTTCTCTGAGATTTTATGGTAAAACTTCTCAAGAATCTCTCATTAGGAAGTCCTTTTATCCATTCTCCAGCTGTGAGGGCTTTTTATTCTGTAGCTTTCAATTCTGTGCAAGTGTGAAGCAGTGGAGGATATGGCCAGAGTTGGACCCGACCCTTGGACAGCAGGGTGGTGTTCTGATTTTGTGTGAGCAAAGAAGGAGAGATCACTGTAGAGGGCAGTTCAGAATACAGCTGTATTTAGGATCAGATTAGATTCATTTATTCTAAATGACACTTTGGACTCTGCTTTTCTTCACTGACTGCTGAGAGCACCTGGGTAAACTCACCAGTTTTGTCCAGTGTTTAGTTTTCTGGATGCACCCGTGGGTTTTATGTAGAGAAGTGGTCTCCTAGAGAAGCCATGCAGTCTACATGAAGCCCAAATACTGATAACTTGTCTTTCTGCAAACCCTGGTTTAGTACAACTTGTCTTTTATTGCAGGAAGAAGAGGCATTATCACAACAAAACAGGCAAAGAAACTTTAAGACTTGAATAAACAGCACTTCTCTAATTCTTCCCAAAAGTTCAGAGACCCACCAAAACCTGGTGGATTAACCCCACCAGTCTTCCTGATTTGAGGTAGGTGAATTCTCTCTTTGCCACTGTTTCACATCCTACCACATATATACAAATATATGCAAATATATTATGAAATTATATATCATTTCAAATTTTAAACATTTTTTTCTGTTTTCTTTGATGTGTCAGAAAATAATGGTGGGCTTCCAGTAGTAGCTGGTGTCACAGGCAGTCTTGTTTATCTGGTGGTAATCTAATGCCATCACTAGAAATTAATGATAGTTGCTTTATTTTTAGTATTGTGGAAGATGATGCAATTACTAAACAAGATGAAAGTAGCATTTATTGAAAAGAAGAGCTGAGAAAACCAGACCAGATGCTTGGGAACAAGTCTTGGAGCTTTTGCCACCATTTTCCAGCCTGGAGCCCACAGCTCTGATTTGGAATGAACTCTTTTGGAGCAGTGATTTTCAGTTATGTCACAGGGTAAATGGGCAGAATAACCTGAGAAACAGCCAATAATCAAGTTGATTGGTTTAGAAGAAATGTATTTAAACCTACCTGAAGAAAAGGGTTTTTTTTCTTTTACTAGAAGATGATTTGGGTCATTTTTCATTTTTTTTTTCTTTTGGAAAGTAGAGTCTCTTTAATTTTAGATACATCAAATACCATAGTTGTAAGAATATTGTATGTATCTTAAGAGATTAGATGGGGACAGGATTTTTTTATCTGTTAGCACAGACTTGTTATGTAAATAGAAAGCTCACAAAGCAAACCAGACAGCACATGCACTGAAAAAACAGATGTCTCTTCCCCAGAAATACATGCACCACTACATTCCTGCAACTTAGTGAGAACTCCTTGGGAAGTTTATTGTTATGGATATGTATGCAGTCGAAAAATAAACATATTGTAGTCCCTGGGTAAGTCCTGTGCTTATCTCTGAGTGATAAAGGAGGCTCTCCATGCATGCTGCAGTGCTGCTCAGTGACAGCTCAGACAGTCTGTGACAGTCACCTTCCTACATTAAATAGCAGGCTGCAGAAGGAAAAGTGCTTTTTTCAGTCTTGTGTCCTTCTTTTTAATTGGAAAAAAAACCCTTTGCAATGTTTTGACAAACGTGTATTTTTAATTCTTTGTCACAAAACCTAATAGGCAGAGCAAGGTAGGAAGGCTGGTTAAAAGGAGGACAAGGAGGAGACTTTCAGGAGGGGAAAAGCAATGCTGAGCTGATTGAATTAGCCACAAAAATTCTCTTGGCTAGCCAGATAGGAGCCTTTTGATTATCACCAGTAGTCTGTGCTTACTATTTATAAAACTCTGTTCTGCAGCTGGTCATCTGTCTCTACCCTGCTAGTATTTACATGCTAGTAAGTTTGTAAAAGGCAGAGACTTAATTAAGGTAATGCCTGTTTTTCAGCAGAAACTTTAATTACATCCTTCCCTACGCCTTTCCATTTCCTTACGCTCCGTACAGACGATTTTTATCATTAATTTATTGTTACTATTTTATTTAGATATTACAAGCTTTAAAATCGGGTTATTTATTTGGCTTCATTTTAATAACACTTTCCTGTAGATTTCTTGAGGCTTTTATTAGAAGCTTCTTTCACTGCTGCTGCTTCAATCTTTAGCACTGTCCACATGACCTAGTTATTTTAAGCCCTTGTATGTCTTCGGTTTCGTTCTTGGGCTATTTCATCCATCTATTGAAATTGTTTCCAGTAAATTAGTTTTACAGTGTTTGCTGTGATTAGCATTATATGCTCAAGGGAAGTTCTTCATAAAAATGTCTCTTATCAATACCTTTCAATGTCTTTAAACAGTAATAAATAATTTTATCTGAGAAGGTAATATCCATAGTGAAATTACGATCTAAAATATATTTGTATGCAAATTCTTTAATGGTAGGTTATATCATCTTTCTGTTTGGTTTGTTACTGTAAAGATAAGCTGTGTTGTGGAGCCATGGATTCTTATTTATCTGTTATTTTATGAATAACCTCTGTAAAAATGTTTGTTCTTTGAAGTATTTCAGGCAGCTTCTATACAGCAGGAGCAAATTAAAATTTTCTGTCATTTTAACAATTGAAGAAGAAGTTCTTACATTTAAATTATGCCATTTCTATGTTAGATTTTAAGATTCAGAATTTCTGGAGTAATTTAAAACACATTGGCATTTGGTTTCTCCATAAGCTAAAGCAGGGCCCAACCTTGTGAGTCCTGTGGATCCTTCACAGGAAAAAGTTCTGTGGGTCCCAAAATCCATGAGATCTGTATCGTTCTCCTTCCACAGGACATCAGAGTTGGCTGTGAGGGACCTTTCCTGCAGCTCTGCCCACTGAATACCCCAAATCTTCACCTGCTAAAATGCAGCATTTTATTTTTTCAGCCTTGTATATTCAGTATTTAAAGCCCTACGAGTCCTTGCATTTACAAATTCATGGTTTTATTTGTTGAACAAAGTCATTTAACCCCTTCAACTACAGGGAAGAGGTTTTATTTTACTGATAGCAATAATATTAATTTTGTTCTTTAATTTTTCTAATCATTTTGATAATACTACGAAGTGGATGTACCTTGTTAGTATTCTAGGTACACAAAACCATGCAATATTAAAAAAGTAAGCCCTGTAATGTTCAGAATCATTAAACATATGGTGCTTAAGCATGGAAGCTTAGAGCCCCAGTCTCTAAGAAAATCTAAACACATAATTTCATAGAGGTGTAACTTCCAAAGTGATACTGCTTGAGGAAGAACTTGAGCGAGTTTAATAATTTTTATTCTAAGTAGCTTGCACATGAAAAACTGTTCACTGAAAGGCTCTCCCAAGATTCTTTGGTACCCATTTTTACAAAATGCCATGGCCTAATTTTGCCCTTAAACTGGGAAGATGCTGATCAACTGATAACTCAGTTAAATTAGTGGCACTAATTAGGTCAATGGAAGCCAAACAGCAGGTTATCGCCGGAAAACAAAAAGGTTGCACTTGTAAACCTAACTAAGGTATTTTAATAATGGTAGTAGATACTGTGTTGGGTGTTTGCAGCCAGTGTCCTTTATCTGACTTATGTGCTTATATCCTGTTTGTTTGGCTTGGCTGAAATTTTTCATTCCCTTTTAGTATCAATTTTCTGTTAGGGGAGAAGGTTTTAACAACCACCGGACCCTTTACCGGGCTGACAAATGGCTTTAGAAGAGACTCCAAATACATGATCAGAACAAATTAATTAGACTTTCTGTAGGGTTCAGAAAGCCCTTATTGGCTATGTTGCATCTATTTTAATCAAAGATTTAATTTTTTAAAAAATGTATAATCCCCAATAAATCTGAATTTGTTAAAGGTGTATTTCTAATCCCTAAGTGTGCTCCTCAGGCTTTCAGGTGTAATGTTTCAAAGGGCCTACATTAACTCTTTTGGATATGCCTTTAACCTAATGAGCTCCAATCCATTTCACCTCTAAAAGAACTAATTAATTGACTTAAAATCCTGCAAAGACTGTTAACTCCTTTCAGTGTCAGGGAAATTGAAACTGGCACACTGAAAGCCTGAGGAACTCAGAGCTGGCAGAGGAGTGCAGGTGCCTTTGGGTGGTGGTGCTGAAGGAAGCAGCTCAATAACAGGCAGATGTTATGGACTAACCCAAGGCTGGTTTCAACTGGGGGTTCAACCAGTATCCATTTACCTGTGCAGGGACTAATATTTAATAGCTCATCAACAATACTGGTGGAGCCTTTTGCAGAACCAAGGCCATTTGCAGTGTGGTAATTCTTGAAGGCCTAGTCTTCTTACCTCTGTGGTTGAAGGTTTTTAGCACACATCAGGACAACTCAAGTTATCTGAAGAAGTGACCTGGTTTGTATGAGTACTAGCTCCATCAGAAAAAAACTTATGCTCATTTTTATAGAAATCTACTCACTCTTCTGGACAGCAAACCACCATCATGTAATAAAAGGTCTCTTTTTTTTAATCAGACCCAGTCAAAGCCACCCTACCCTTCTTTAAAAGCATATATTGTTACAGTTTATACTACAAAGTAATTGGATAAGGACTTGCAAAGCAATCGAGAAAAGTGAAACAAAAACATTTGGCTCATTCTTTAATGTAAATAACACAACTGTCTCAACAGATGTAACGTGGGGTGCAAGAGTTCCTCAGATGAGGGGTGTAGTAAGACAAGGAGCCAGCCTCAATGGACATAGCCCATTATCAAAACCTGAACAGGAGACTGTCTAAAGCAAAGCTGAAAGTGCATCAAGAATTTTAAGAAGCCTAAAGATCCCCAAGGTAACTAGAAGCAAGACCATGAGGAGTAATGTAGGTAAGTATTCAAAAAGAAACCAGTGCATTTATTAAGCTGAGAAACTTTGGGGTTTATTTTGATAGTTTTGTGCTGTGGTAGTAAAGTTTGCTGCAAAATGTGTTGCAAGTAGCATCATACAAGAGATTTGAGCCAATACTAAAAAAACTAAAGAGAAGGACAGCAGCCATCTTCAACGTTTAGTGGTGCTGGAGAGGAAAAATAAACAATTCAGCAACTCATATCTTAGTACAAGATAGACAATGCACCCATACATAGACCTTTCTGATAACAGAATAAAGAAGAAAAAAGCATTCTTGACCTAGATTTAGCAGATTGTATTGCAACAGTGTATGAAGCACAGGATTTTAATGGTAAGAAAATTACCCTTTTGTGACAGTGTGATTCATGTGGAGTATTAGTCATAAATGGTAGTAATATATTTTGACATAATTAAACAATAGGACTCCAGTTATCTGTATCAGAAAATATGCAGCACCACTCTTGACCTAGATTAGACTGTAGTAGCAAAGTGTAGCTGCCTTGCCCTGAGATGAAGCCAGAACCTCACAGAACAAGGTAGAATGAAATACTCTTATTCTTAGAGGTTTTCATAATCAAAATATAAGGTTATACCACGTCAACAACCAGCAGATGGAGAAAAAGAATGTCCTAGGAAGCTCAAAGAACACGCTAGCAAACTGAGCTATAAATACCAGGCTAATTCCATAGCTTTAAGATTTCTCCAAAGCTTTTCTAAATCCTCCCAGAAAAGACTGAAGAGATCCCTAATCTGAAGTGCCCCAGTTGAAGAAATGTGTACAGGGTTTTTTTTTTAAATAAAATTCTGTTCATCTACAATAGATGGTTTGGACATCTTAATGAGTTGGTGTAGTGACTGTACTACACTCTACTATAATTGCTGCATCAAAATAAGGCTTTTAAACACACGGGTGCATTTTCATTCTTATCAGTACTTCTTCTGCAGAGAAAATACAGAATTCTGTCTGATCACCTCTGAACAAATACGTATAGAGTTCCCACAGAATACTTAATGTTCACAACTCAATCTGAAACTCTATTTTTTAGAAAGCTGTCCCTTTCAGTAGAGAGAGGGCTAACAGAAGAGCAGTCCTCTTTGGTAGGATTTTATGAAAAGTTGGAAGAGCTTTTGGTATTTTTTTCCTTTACATTTGTAAATTCCACCTATGGAACGTAACGTTGTGGCTGTACTGATATTTATATTTGGTTTTCTTGCTTCCATACTTCATATTCTAACTTCTTGAGAGCAAGCTTTCAGATTTCCTGGCATTCCCAGGATGATGATATTGTCATGTTGTCACTGAGTTTGGTGAGTCTGCAGTGTGAACAGGTTCTAAGACAAAAGTGTCTTCTTTAAGAAAAACTGGATTGAGAGACGAGTAAAAAAGTGTTTCCTGATGTTCAAACAGAGCCTCCTGTGTTTCTGTCTGTGCTTGTTGCCTCTTGTCCTGCTGGTGGACACCACTGAAAAGAGCCTGGTCCCATCTTCTTTGCACCCTTCTTTCAGGTGTGCATAC
Source organism: Merops nubicus (assembly GCF_000691845.1). Lineage (NCBI taxonomy): Eukaryota > Metazoa > Chordata > Aves > Coraciiformes > Meropidae > Merops > Merops nubicus. Next base: position 48,941 of record NW_008583446.1, on the reverse strand, counting down.
ACATTGAGCAGATCACCCCCTGAGCCTGATTTTTCTTAGCATATGTCCAAAACTTTCCATGTAACGTGTCTGCTGCTTGTCTTTTAACTGTGGGCATCAGAGGAGATTCTGGCTCCATCCTCTCCTTAACCACATGTTAGCTAGTTGGAGACAGCAGTGAGATCTCCCCTAAACCTTCTGTTCTTGAGCTTCTTCCAGAAGGAACTCTTCAATCCTTAAAAATGTCTCTTCCTGCCCTCATGTTTTCATGTTTGTAATGCATTAAAAATAATACCTGTTTCAGAACCTTCTGAGTTTCCATTGCATGTCCCTCTGTGAGAAGACATCTGGAGACCTGGGGCGGGTGGAATAATCACAAATCTTCATTCCTAGAGCACTGGGAATTTTTACAGTGTCTGGCACAAGACTCAGAATGTCAGTGGGACTTTAGGTGGGCTGTATTTTGGACATTGCCCTTTAAAGAAAATTTGCATTAGCCAGAAGAAGGCGAAGCAGAGCAAGAAGCAAGCTAGCAACAGATTTAGAAAGCAGGACTGTTAAAGAACAGCTGAAAGGATTGGCTTTGTTTATTCTAGGAAAAAAGAGAACGCTGTAGGGTGGGCATAAGGCTTTAGAAAGATAAGAGGTTTTTATAAAAGCAATGGTGGCAGTTGCTCTGTAGATTTAAAAAAAAAAAAAGCAAGTTCAGTTTGCACAAAGGATAATTTTGTATAGATGTAAAGAGAAAACACTACAAGGTTTTTTGTTTTACCTCATATCTGACTGCAAATGTGGATGAAAAAGTGGGATGTTTTCCCTATAGCTGTTATGAAATCTGTGATAGGAAATTTTTAAAAATGCAATGAGAAGCAGCTTTCAGAGGGGATCTTGGTAATTTTGACCTTCCACCACTGGCAGTGAGCTGAGCAGATTGCTCTCCTGAGAGCCCTCTTCAGATCCTCACTTTCTGTAATTCAGGCAATTTAATTGTGGGATTAGCTTTGTTTTGTTTCCCTGCAAACTTTTTCTGTTGCTGATAATATACTTCACTTTAAGGTGTGTGGTACTCGAAGTCTTTATGCCTGGCAGTTTTCATTACAAAAACAAAACAAAGAAACAAACAAGAAAAAAAAAACCAAAGGACCTTTTTTCTTACGTGCTTTGAAAAGCTCTTGTTTAAAACAGAGTGGATTTCAGTTTCAGCAACCTTTGGAAGTTTGCCACGGATTTCCTTGAATGCAGATTTCCCTTGAGCTGGTAGGCTGGAGTGTATTTATCCCTTCTGGAGGCCATGAGGAATAAATGCATGCAAAACAAATGTGGGAAGCTGTCGTACCTGTCCAGAGCTGCAATTCCTCTTTCTTTGATTTCTCTGCCCAGACCTGGTGGCATTTGTTCATGGCACTGCTGACTTTGTTTATAGAGGGGGTTCTGTGACAGAACACATTTGTGTTACTCACAGAATCAGAATAGTTGAGGTTGGAAGGGACCTTAAATCTAGTTCCAACAGAAACAAACAAGAGCCCCTGCCATGGGCAGGGACACCTCCTACTAGAGCAGGTTGCTCAGAGCCCCATCCAGCCTGGCCTTGAACACCTCCAGGGATGGAGCATCCACAGCTTCCCTGGGCAACCTGGGCCAGGGTCTCACCACCCTCACAGTGAAGAACTTGTTCCTAATTTCTAATCTAAATCTCCCTCCTTCCAGTTTTAGCCTATTACCCTTTCTCCCCCTTTTAGAAAGTCCCTCCACAGCTTTCTTGTAGACCCCCTTCAGGTACAGGAAGACTTCAAGAAAGTCACCCTGAAGCCTTCTAAATGAATTTTGATCAACCTTTAAGTAAGTTGTGATGAAGAGCTGACTGTTTCTTTGCCTACATTTTTTTCCAGTAGCTCTCTTTTTGGAGCATGGTGCCAGAACAGGCTAAATACTTGTTTTACATCCCTACCATCTGCACTTCTGGAGATATCTTTCAAGCCTATTTAGGAATAAAGGACTGTTTGAGTTTTCAGTTGCTGTCTAGCACAACACATTGTCTTTTGACTGGGGTAGAGTGGTGCATTTTCTAGGTTCTTATCTTTTTTAGAGCTTTCTTCTTAAATTCTTCATTGTAGTGCATCCATAAAGGAACACATGGCTTTAATTTTTAGGTGTCTGTGGTCCTTACTCTCATTTTTCTTTTCTCTGCTTTGACAAGCTGGTGGAATTCTCTTACACTTGTCAAGCTTGAACGTGATTCACCCTTTTGTTTAGTTCCTTCTTAAGAGAACCAAACATTTTTTGTCTAGCTTAGTGTGTGCACAGTCTATTGCATGTGCAGAAAAATCAGATTTTATATTGCACAAAGGGAGCAAAGCCATGGCTGCAAGATTCCTGGCAGGACAGAGTTGGGCATTGCCACCAGGTACCATCTTGCCCTACATTAATGATATCAGGTTTGGATGGCAAAACACCATCAATGAGAGTTTCACAACCCCTTTACTGAAGTAGAGAATAGAAGACTTTTCATTCTCATAAACCTAAATGTTTCATTTTCAAGGAGCCAGACTGCAGTCTTCACAGTTTATTGGACAATGAAAATAATCCTTATTAAGGTGTCACTGTGAATACATCTGGTAATAATGTTATATAAAAATTCAACCCCAAAATACACAGACACTAATATTTAGGTACTTCGCTCATTTTAGGAGGCTAAAAATACCTCAGATTTCTTAAAAGTAAATCTCTGAGTGAAGGGGAGGAGACAGGCAGACAGCAAAGAGGTTTTTTCCACTCACAAAGCATCTTTGAAACTAGTGGCATGTGTACAATCAGGAACTTTGTCATCTCTGGTACCAGAGTACAAATTAAACTTTAGTAGAGTAGATTTTTTTTTTAAATAAACATTTAATTTGAATTAGCATTTTCTTAATTATTAGATTATTTTTTTTAATCTTATGATGAATTATGGAAATGAAGCATGTACAAAAGAAGTGGCAACAGTTGTTTCACAGTTTCAGTGGAGGAATAATACTGTAAGAAACCTCTGTGATTAAGTGTATATAAAGATGAGGAAATAATGAGGAATCATTTGATATCAAAATCTGAATATCATAAGTGGACTGTGTTGCTTACTTACCTTCTTTCTCAACTGATTCTTTGGTTTTTTTCAGCTTGGAATGAACAAGATGAAGATACCCACCTTCAATCTAATGCTTAACGAGGAAAAAGGTCAGGGTTGGTTTTGTTGTGTTCTTTTTTTTTACATCCTGTGCCCTACTATTAATAAGGGCTTTATATTTGCATTACTTATTTCATAGATCTTAAATAACAAACCAAACGTGCTATTTTAATATGAGGGTGAGGAGGAATATTTTTAAATCCAATGGTATATTCATAAAACGGCTGACTCAGAGCAGTGTAAGTAGAAGCTATAGAAGGAAAGGTCATGTATACAAATCTTCATAGAGATTCATTGAAAAATGATTAAAATTATAATTAATGAACCTCTTGTATATCAAGAGAAATATTTGTCATGATTTTCACGGAGTGAAAGCATTTTAAAGGATTAAACTCACCCCCTTTTTGATTTTTTGAATATCTTCGAACTTCTGAGTCCTCTGTTAGCAAACAGAGAGGACTATTTATCTCTTTAAGTAAAACAACAGGACCAAATTCTCCAAATCCTTACACATTCAATTAGTCTATCACTGAAAAGAGAGGAAGGAATAAACTACTAATGCTGGTGATTCATCAGTCATATTGTACAGGTTTGTAGCACACCAGATTTCAGAGAGGCAGCCCAAGCTCTCAGCCACCCTTACACTTGTGCCAGAGAAGGCTGTGGAGTTTGCATTAAGGTGTCTGAATAGCTGATTTTTCTGTCATCATATTTTTTTTTAATACCTTAAGAATATTTTCATTGGGGAAATTGCTGAGTGGAGATAGCTAACTGAGTAAACAATTGCTGAGTGGAGATAGGTAATTCAGTAAACAATTTAATAAACAGCACTTGGAGAAGAAATTCCATGTGTCTAAAAATAGTCTAGTCATGTGACTTATTTCTTTGGCACAAAAGCATAATTTACAGGTTTAATTTGCAATCCTACTCTGTTTCTGACATTCTCTTGCACAGAAACTCCATCTGAATTATTCAACTGATTTAAATATTGCCATGTCCTGAACTTCAGGTGTCTAATACAAAGGAGGTTTATTGAGACCTCTGCATTTAAAATATGAGAGTATGATTTTCATTTTTACCATTTATTACTTAATTCTTGATATCACAGAGCACAGTTACTGGAGATCTGGGGCTAATTCAGTAATTGTTATGCCAGCAGCTCGGAGCCTTTCACATTATTTCCAGAAATCTGATTTTTTTTTTTCCTTTTTTTTAACTGCTTATCTGAAATCTAATTGAGTTTTCATGTGTGGGTTTTGAATGAGATAGATTTAAATATTTTTTTTTTTTTTTAAATTAGCCTTTTTGGTTTCACAAATTTAATTTCCCTAGTAACTGGGAAGTCAATAATGTACAGCAAAGCTGTCAAGTGGAGCTGAACCCTTACAAATAGTTATTTCCTGTTTATTTTCTGCATCTATTTATTAGGTACCTTAAGAAAATTCTGTATCAAATGCTCCTGAAATGAATATAATCTTCCTTGTAAAACTATTTAATAATTTCTGATTTTTGGAAGCCTGAAACATGAGAAGTCTAAGAAGTTTATTTGTTTATTCGTGTGCTTGCATCTCCCTTTGAAGTCATTTAACTTTGGTCTGAAACTTTAAAATATTTATAACAAAAACATTTCTTGATAATCAGTGTGTCAATATTAAAGTTTATGTTAATTTTACTTCCTCACCCCCTTTTTTGGACAAATATGAATGTCTGAAGTGATCATTTTCAAATGAATCTGTGTGTTATGTTAGTGAGAGTGATCCCACTGGGACAAAGCAGGTTTCTCTCTATTAATACCCTCTTCTGTTGTGGCAGTTGGTCTTGGAAGGTCTGAATTCTCTCTCTTGTAGGTGCAGATAGCTTTTTTTTTCTTCCACATTTCACAGTCATCTTTATTTCTTGAAGACTCGTGTTAGCTTTCCCTGATAGACTCTTGTACAGCTTGCTAGTTTCTCACAGAAACTTCTTCCAAAATTCTAAATTCTGCAAAAGCAACAAAATCAAAATACTTGAAAGAATTGTGGCTTTCTTATGGCAAGATGGGTTTTGGAGGAGGCAGAAATTCCTTTTCAGACAAAACCTAAAAGGGACCCAGAAGAATTGACCTTCCCAGTTGCAGACCTGATAGATACTGATGATGTATCATCACTCTGTGATGGAGACAGAAGGAGAAAAAACATTAAGAAAAGCTGTTCAGAAAACAAGTTCAAGTCTAATTTCTCTTTATATTGTAAAGGACCTAGTCCTTCAAAATGCTCAGCTAGGAACCTTGCTTTGCAACTCGTCTCTGCTGTCAGATATTTGACTTGCTGTCTTGTTTCAAGGCTCAGCTAGGAACCTTGCTTTGCAACTCATCTCTGCTGTCAGATATTTGAATTGCTGTCTTGTTTCAAGTAGAAAAATAACCAGTTTGTGTAATATTTTTAAAGCTCTGTGCCTGCAATTGAAAGACCATTGAAAAGTAAATGTATGAATGGCTTTTGGCCATTAAAAAAAAACAAAACAAAACAAAACATCTGAGTGCAGGTTTGCTCTTCCTAGATTTGTTGGTCAGTGAAGGTGGACATGGTTTATTACAGAATTCCCTCATTTCATTATATAAATTCCCTTAAAGTGGCAAAGTGGATATGATAGCATTTCTTCACTTCTTATTGACATATAGGTTAGTGATACTCTTTCATTCCCATCCTTTTCTACTGAATAATTTGGTAGATTTGAATTGCATACCAAATATTAGTCTTAATTTTAAAAAAATCTTGAGTGCTTCCATTAAAGTGCTACAGTAAAGTCAGCCTGTCTCTCATGCACACATTTTTGACCTATTTCCCTTGTAAAGAGAAAAGTTAATGTGGTGGAAGGCCTGAAAGAGCATTATGACTCTTCTGTATTCTTCTATGGACTCTATCAGGTGACTGTTGTATTTATTAAATTCTTATTGAGCAGACAGAGATGAGGTTTAAAAAGAAAATCCTTTTGTTTCCTGCCATCTGTTTTGATTGTCATGTGGCTGGGGTTTGCTTTCTCTCCAGGCCCTTTCAGGGATGCTCTCTCTGTGCATGTGTACACAAAGGAAGTTCTTGAAAGGATGCCTTCATTGGAAGTGAAAACCTCAATTGCTCCCAACTCTGGGACTTACACAGACAGATGTGTTAAAGGCAGTCATAGCTGAAGAAGGTTTTGGGTTTTGGTACTGCACATACACTAAATAAAGCCCTCTAGAAGAATCCTGCTCCTTCCCAGTCCAGCCATTGCCTTGGACAGCTGTAACCACACAGTTAAGTCTCCAAAACTGAGGCTGTGTGGCAGCTCAGTGAACTCTTCCCGTGCACAGTAACACTGGCAGGAAGGATATCAGATGGAAGGTTACAGCTTTTCATTAGTTCCCACCCTGCTGGTCCAAAATGCTCCAAAAGAAGAGTTTCAGGTTTTGTGCTCTTAAGGATCAGCTAGAACCTGTGAACATAAATCCATCTTTCTCCACAAGAATCTTTTCCTTGTTTTTCCTAACTAGTTCATCTGAAGTGACTGGTTTGATCATCTAACCTGGCAGCATAGGCAACTAAACACTACAGGGCTCTGTCCATCTGTCCAGCAAGGCTGGCTGAGCTAGGGCATGGCCAGTGGGCTACTGGGAAAGGTCATTGCCTGTGGGTGTGGAGACAGATCCAGTGGCCTGGACTCTGGAAAGTTTATTTGCTGTTTATTCATTAATTCATCCAACCAGCTATCATCTTATAGAGTGGAGTCTTTCAATCCTAAGAAGTCCCACAGCATCCAAAGCAGTATAAATTTTGAATACATAAGCTTCTTTCTAGTACGTTGTGAAACTATCTTTTATACAATTCAAAATAATTCAATACCAAAGGTAGCTGGGCTGGTATGAACTGATCTCAGCACGAGGGCAATTGAAAACTTATCATTTTAATTAAGCCCTTCAATGCCGATCAATTTTCTGGTTGTTGCCATGTATTCTTAACTCTCTGGCTTTACCAGGAGGCTGAAGATGTCTTTGCTCAAACCCAAATCCAGAGTCTATCATGTGTACAGCTGGGTTGTGGTCCTGGATACCAAGACAATGAGATAAGAAGGAAGGAAGAAAGGTTGCCTTTATGCTTCAGGCACATTTGTTTGTTGAATCACTCGCCTAAAAATAGGGCTTCATAAAGTATTCAATACCAATCTAATTAGCGAAGAGAATGCTTCTTTTCAAAATGGAAAAGCATTCCCAAAAAGTGATGCAACATTTGTATCTAATTAGATGATACAGGAGAGTCTTAACTAATTGCTTTGATAGACTTAAACAGATTAATAATGTGCAAGCGATAACTAAATAAAACCTCACTTTAACTCTGCTTGGTTTGAAAAGAATGCTGTTTAAAAGGCTGAAACTTCTGTTAGTTCTAAAACCTCAAGATGGTGATTTGAGGGATTTTTTATTCCTGAATGTATTTTTTGTAGTGTTGTTTTTTTTTTTTTCTGTGAGAGAAAGAAATGCCTGAGGAATGAGATTGCTGTTTGTATCTGTAAGGAGTGTTCTGTGCAAGCATTAAGTGTTTGCAAAACTTTATACCCCAAATGGTTAGAAAAAAGTCATTGAGCATCTTTGCAATATTAGGCTGTCAAAATTTGTCTTAACTGGCACTTACTTAAGTCCACTTAGTAATAAAATAAATGTTATATTTTTATTGGTATTGTGTATGGTAGATCTGAATCCAGACTATTTGTCTCTAAAATTCTTTTTACTTTGGACCAAGTTTTCTATTTCACCACCTGTCTAAAAACTTACAACAGTAAACAGGTGAGTGTGCAAAGAGGCTCCCTAAAATCCAAATGTTCAAAAAGTGAGACAGTGGCATTAAAAAATTGAAAACATACTTTCAGCGTATGAAAATGAAGGAGAAAATTTCCAGAGGGGAGAGAAGGGTTGTGTGAGGGGGCTAAAGGGGGAAGACAGTGGAGTGTAGTTTTTTCATAATTCTCCAATGAAATATTTTTAGGCATATTATAATGGAAGTGGACAGCAAAACAAATCTAAACAGCATGTCTTGCCACATGGGAAAGAAGAAGTAATAGAGTTAGATGTGGAAAGTTGTGTTACTCAGGGTGAGATAACATGAGTTGTCTGGAGTTGTTAGGAGATTACACAGAAGAGGTATTTATTTCATGGATTCATGAAAATCAGGCCTTTGGACTGAATCCAGTGTCCAAAATACTTTGGATTTGCTCCAAAATCCAAATACTTTCTATTTCAATTCAAAGTGCTTCAGCTAGGATACTGTGATGATGGAGAAGGAGAAACTGGTACACCAAAGGAGATGGGATTTCTATAAAACCAGGTTGGAAGATTCTGGACAGATAAGAAATGTAGAGATTGGAGTACTCAGGTGCTCTGAGAGTCAGAGCATTCAGTTAGACTGAGCCCTGCTGGGGTTGAAGTGTCCTTGTCTCACAGAACAGTTGGGCACACCTAACAGAGCGGTGCCACTGTCCCCTCTCACTGTCCCTTTAAACCTGCAGCTTCTCTTCTGTTGTGGTCAGAGGTGATCTAGCTCTTAGATCATCTTCATGGTGAGGTTGGCCAGGGCTCTGAGCAACCTGCTCTAGCTGGGGATGTCCCTGCTCCCTGTCATCTCTTGGACTAGATGACCTTGAAAAGTCCTTGTCAGCCCAAACCTTCTGTGATTCTCATCTAGTCTGCCTTATTGTATAAATTGTATTATAAAACCCTCCTATGCCAGCAGCAGGGAGAAAAAGAGCCAGACCCAGCCTGGTTTGGGTGACTGTCATCTCCTTTTTTCACTGCAGTTTTCCTTAGCTCCATTTTCTCTTTGGCTGATAACCACTTAGTGAGATAATGCAAATGGTTTGCATTTTCAATGCAAAAAAAAAACATGCTTTGTTGAACCAGATTTCCAAGGTTTAACTCTTCTTGGAGACACCTCTGCTCTGCTTAACTTCCCTGTGGGGTTATGTGGTTAAATAAAATACTACATTGCAGCTCTGCACATGCAGTTTAGTGAAGGATTTCTGGACCAAAACTTTTGTCATTGATGCCTAGTAGAGACGTGCAATGGTTACAACATGTAGTGGGAGCTTTATTTCCTGCAGTTAGTGGAAATCCACCCAGAGCAGGGCTTAGTGAAAGAAATCCCACTTCCATAAGCAATTTCCTATAAAACATGGCTAGTGTCATACAGATTGGCCATCTCCTTAGAAGCTTCCAGGGAACCTTACCCATGTTTTCTGCAGTTCATTCCACACGGGCACACTGGTGTGTCCTCACAGCCCCCAGCTTGCATCTGAGCACAGGAAATTAGCAGATGGAAGGTCAGCCCTGGGTGACGTGGGTGGCATTGCTCACTGTTCCCTGCACACTGCTGAGTGTGGTGTTTGAAGTATTGCTGTGCCTGGGGAGGAGTGGGAAATGGATCATCACACCTGTGCTCCAGCTTGGTTTTGTTCTTTGCATCACTCAAATCCTTGTGTTAGTTTACAGTTTTTTGTTGTAATGCATCTCAAGGAAAGTTATCACACAGTCAACTTCATAGTGTATGATCAAAGCAGCTGTTTTTATAGAATCATCACATGGTTTGGGTTGGAAGGGACCTTAAAGCTCATCTAGTTCCATGGCCCCTGCCATGGGCAGGGACATCACCTCCTAGAGCAGGTTGCTCAGAGCCCCATCCAGCCTGGGCTTGAACACCTCCAGGGATGGAGCATCCACAGCTTCCCTGGGCAACCTGGGCCAGGGTCTCACCACCCTCAGAGTGAAGAACTTCTTAATTTCTAACCTAATTCTCCCCTCTTCCAGTTTGAACCCAGCCCCTTCTCCTGCCACTACAAGCCCTTGTAAAAAGTCCCTCCCCAGATTTCTTGTAGGCCTCTTTCAGATACTGGAAGGTCACAATGAGGTCTTCCTGGAGCCTTCTTTTCTCCAACCCCAGCTCTCAGCCTGTCCTCATAGAAGGGGTGTTCCAGGCCTTGGACCATCTTCATGGCCCTCTTATGCACCCTTTCCAACAGGCCCACATCCTTCTTGTTGGGGGTTCCAGAGCTGGATGCAACACTCAAGGTGTGGTCTCACAAGAGTGGAGTAGAGAGGAAGAATCCCCTCCCTCAACCACTTCACTGTACTGAGTAAAAATATTTAAGTATTTTTCACAGCTAAAGCAATTAAATAAGTTCTTTTGCCTCTTTAGCACTATTTCAAGCTATGTGCAGTAGGGAAAAGTGGTTTACCTGATTAGGTGGTGGTAGGGGCTCTAGTGGTGATGGAACAGGGTGTTGGCTGAGACAGGGCACTGCAGAACCAGTAGAAACAGAAGGTTGCCTCAGAGCATCTCTTGCTGCTTGTGCAAAACCAGAAATTGATGATGGTTGTTTTCTCCTAATGGATCCATTGTGCCATTGCCCTAAATAGCAACACTGGCCACAGCAACTGGGCTAGGAGATGACAACCTGCTCTTCACTGTGTGCTTCCAGCATTTTCACTATGTGTTTTCTGATTTTACTGTATTAGAAAAAGTTAATTGGCATTAAAAATAATAGGGGAATTATTTCCCTATTTTAGTGTGGTATATAATAAAAATCCCAATGCAGCATTCAGCAACAAAGTTGAAACTTGAAGGTAAATTCTGCCTTGGTTTTGATGAAACATCATCTTCTACCTTCTAAATCAGGATAAAACCAATCAAACACCAAAACTTCTAAACTGAGAACCTGAGACTCCTGAACTGTTGCCAAGCACTCTCCAAATCTCCAGAGTATTAGAACGTTGAAACAGATCCCTGCAAAGCAGTGCCAGGCTGTTCTAGAAGGCTTCATCCTCCAGAAAATCACACTCTTTTTTTCTGAAAATCACTGTTCTTCCCATATTCAGCACTTCAGTCAGCAGGGTATGTCCAGCCAGCTCCTTACTAGTCCACATCCTTATAAACACCATGGGTTTTACTTTGTGTAGCATTTTGAACTTCCCATCTGTAAGTAGCACATGGAAAGAGAATGTATTGCTTAAGTGCACTTCAGGGAATATTTTTGGGGACTGTGTTTATGCCTCTGGAGTCTTCTTTCATGGACTGGAAGGAAGGAGAGGTTGTTACTATTAAATATAGGTGTAATTGTGGTGTTGGCACCCCAAAAATCTTGCAGGAGCCTAAGTCTTTATGTGCCATTACTACCTGAAAATCCTTTTCTTCTTAAAATCAATCTGGTCTATAGTAATATTGATTATTTTAACATTAAAATGTTGACATAGCATTTGTAGTAGGAATAAGGCAGAATTGCCATGCCATTCCAAATCAAACCTCTTAGCATTGTTACTACAATAAGCATCAATCCCATTTCACATTGGAGTAATTGAGGAGGATTGCTGTTTTTTTTTTACTTACTTACTATTTGAATCCCATGTTCTGTGTTTGTCTCACCTTAAAACATCCAGTCTCAAGAGTTAAGTCTCACCTGGTCAACTTGAAAAGCTCTTTTGGGGGAATAACACAGTTTGTGTCATTCTAAACTTCTTTCATGAAGATCACTTGGGGGGAATTACTACTTATGATATCCAGATTGTTTCATAGGTATTCTGAGATCAGTGCATTGATGGTGGCTTTTTTTATTATGAAATTCTTTTGTAAGATGATTATTCAATTGAGTCTAAATGCAGGGGCTTCAATTTTTATGGATATTACCAACCCTAGAAGCAGCTTCCTTCACATTAAGTTCATTCAGCTTTACAAACACTTTGTAAAGGACATTAGTTGAGCTAGTCATCTGTTGATAATTCTGCACAGAAGCATCTGTGAAACTAGTCAGTTAAAAGATACATCATTTAATTCACCCAAACTGTACCTTAACTGTTTAATAGCAGTTGCACACTTGTAGCTTTTAAGATGTAGCTATGTTGCATCCACATACAAATAAAGCATCCTGGCAGGATTATATTTACCCTGAGCCTAGTTTTGATGGTTCCATGGACATTTCAAATGTTGATCCTAAGCTCTGTACATGGATACAGCTGTATATACATCTGCACAAGTTCCTGAACTTCTGAAAGACTTGAGAAAATGCCTCATGTGTTTTCTGTCTCTCTCTTTTTCAGGCTGTTTTATTGGAGCCAGGGAGTCATGAAAGAAACTCAAGAAGACAACTTGGATAATGAATGGAAGATAAAAAGAAAACAAAAAGAATGTGGCATATAAAGGGTATAATACCTGGAGGTATTAGATCTGACTCATATTTATAAAAATGAGACGAGCTTTCACAAAATACAAGTTGTCTTAGACAGTCATCAAGCTTGGAGCCATGCTGTTGAACTAGAAATTCTCCTTTTCCCCATTCTCCTTTCTGACAGGTAACAAAGGATTGGTGAATTATGAATTTCCCAAGTTGGAAGCACTAATTTTTATCTATATAGTCCATCCTTATGAATCTATAAGGAGTTAAACATTGCATATTTAATGTGGATTATAATGGGAAAGTGACTCATTAACAAAAATGGCCACTTTTAAGGACTTGGTTTCAAACTGAGCTGGAGCCTCCCAATGCACTTTGTACGATTTGGGGAAAGGTGTGCTGAATGGCCTGCTTTGGGAGGCCATGATGACATGTAGTAAAAGGATATCATCTTACTGTTGATATCTTTGAAGACTCATAAACAGAAACAGAAAAATGAATGGTGGAAAGGAGTGTGACGGAGGGGACACGGATGGAGGGCCACCAGCAGTGCAAGTTCCCGTTGGTTGGCAGCGACGGGTGGACCAAAGTGGAGTGCTCTATATCAGGTAAGGTTCTTGAGGGGGTTGCTGGCTTTGTGTTCAGTGTAGCTTTGCCACAAGGTGTGGTAAATTGATGACTCAGCTGATCTTTGGTACTCAGAAACTTCAAGAGCTGGGTTTTTTGGAAGCACAGGATCGTTTTTTTCTGCTCGTATTAGTGGAGTCCACTTATGTCAGTCGTGCCATTTGCATGCCCTTAACATACTCTCAAATCAAATATTGCTTGGTCTTGAATATTTGATAATCCTGACTATACATTTTGCTGTAGGCATGAATAGTTCTTTATTACTTACTGTTGTCATGTGGATTTTCAAGCTGAGCAGAAGCAGATTTAACCTCACTTTAGTCTTTATAATATATAATAATATCTTTAGTCTTATAATAATGTCTTTATTCTTCAAACCTTTTACAATGACTCTAACCAGAGATTTAGTCATACACCACATCTAAGATGATGAGAAATCTCTGCTGGCTTCTGCCTGCTCCCAGATGCATGGTCATTGCATTTCCTTGCACCAGCACAGGCTTTTTCCAGGAGCATTTGCTGGTGGAATTCAGAGCAGTGGTCAAGCATCAAAAACAGTTCATGGCAAGTAGGGTGGAGTGGGACTTTCTTCTCCTGACAGCAGCAAGCCTCCAGCCTGCTTCATGCAGTGCTGTGTAATGTGAACCTGACATTCTGGAGCTCTTCCTCCCTGAGTCTTTCCTGGGTTTATGTTCCAGGTCCCCAGTATACTTTTGTGTTTCACTTGCTCTCTTTTGAAAGGACATTTAAGTGATGGAACTACTTAGTAGCTACAGAAAACATGAGTTCTTATAGGCCCTGTGGAGGTTCTGTGTTCAGTCCCACTGACATTCTCCAGCAAGATTTACTTCTATGGATTCTTCACATCTCTCATGTAGAAAACACAGGAGCACAAACCTACATGCAAAGTTTTAGGTGTTTTATTTGTTTATTTTGCTAGCTTATTGGATTTTTTTGCTTTGCCCTGGAACAGTCACAAAGAAATGCATGGAAATTACTATTAAATGAATGTGTTCAGACACACAGACTGTAAATTAAATGTTATTGGCAAAAAGATCAAAGTTTGCTTTAACAAAATATGGGTACATCAGGTTTACATCACAGAACTCTAAATGAGTCTCAGTCTGTTATTTGCTTAATCTTATTCCACTATTTTGTGATTAAACCACTTCTCTACAACATTTTCTATATTACCAATACAAAATTCTTTCATGAGTCAAAGCCTACTCCAATTTTACACTAAACTACCATAAAAAATCAAACGCATTCCAGGATTTCTTGTTTATATTCTCAATTAGCAGAATCAACCAGAATCCATGTCACTGATATGCATGTCAAAGATAAATCACCTTCCCCTTGGATTTCTCATTACACTTATAATTTACTGGGCCTGCCTTAGTTAAAAATCAATGGGAAAGAAAAAGTTGTGGCTTGGTTGGGTTTTTTTCCTATCATCTCTGTATCCAGGCATCAGGACATGTACTGCTTTGCTGAGTTTTAAATACCTGAGGATCCTACCTGCTTTTGAACTTTATTTTCAACAGCTGTAAGAAGCAGGCCACGAAATTTGTGCTCCTGCTTCAAGCATGTGTCTTACATTTATAAGCTAGTAAAAGTTGGTATCACTATGACAGCTACTTCCTCTTCTACTTTCTGTAGATGATCTTTTTATTCAGAGGGGCTTTCTTCATAGTTCTGTTCTGAAAAGCCACACACAAAACACTTTTTTCATTCTAATTGACCCCGTTGATCAAGCTTACCAGTTGCCTGGGGAGGCTTGGGGAAGATTGTATTATTTCTGCCCTCTTGCCAGTTTTGCCCAGGTACTGCTTCCTCATCTAGTGGTTCATTTTCTGCTTGCCTCCTGTAAGCTGTTCTGATTAAGGAAGAGCAGTTAGTATGGTCCACAGCTCTTACCTTCTTACTTAGTGAAAGGCACAGAGCAGAATAGCAGGAAAAACCACAATCATGGAATGCTTTGGGTTCAAAGGGACCTTAAAGACCTAGTTCCAATTCCCCTGCCATGGGCAGGGACATGTCCCCCTAGACCAGGTTGCTCAAAGCCCCATCCAACCTGGGCTTGAACACCTCCAGTGATGGAGCATCTACAAACTCCCTGGGTAACCTGGGCCAGTGTCTCATCACCCTCAGAGTGAAGAACTTCTTCCTAATTTCCAATCTAAATCTCCCCTCTTCCAGTTTGAACCTTCTTCTGTCACTACAAGGCCTTGTAAAAGGTCCCTCCCCAGCGTTCTTATAGGCCCCCTTCAGATACTGGAAGGTCACAGTGAGGTCTTTTGTGGCTTGGTTGGGTTCCAACCCCTACTCTTTCAGCCTGCCCTCACAGGAAAGGTGTTCCAGCCCTTTGACCATCTTCATGACCCTCCTGTGGAACCTCTCCAACAAGTCCATGTCTTTTTTGTCTTGGGGGTTCCAGAGCTGGATGCAGCACTCCAGGTGTGGTCTCGTGAGAGTGGGGCAGAGGGGCAGGATCCCCTCCCTGCCCTGCTGCCCACCCTGCTGGGGTTGGGGCTTTCTGGGCTGCACTCACACATTGTTGGCTCAGGTTGAGTTTTTCATCAACCAGCACCCCTAGGTCTTCCACAACCTCTCTGGATAACCTGCTCAGTGCTACACTGCCCTTCTGAACAACCACCCTGAAAACATGCACAGCAGTTATTGAGAGAATGAAAGGTCACGCAATATTGACTCAAAAGCTATCCAAGGGAAAATTAGTGTATATATTAAGATCTGACATGATTTAACTAGAATAGATGATCCCAGCTGAATAAAGACTCATTCTATTTGGACTTCCTTATAGAGCACACATGATTTTCTGTCAACTGTCAACAGCTGCTTTGGATTAAATCCATTCATTAACTAGTTTTTACTACCTATTAAAAGCACTGAGTTGAGTCTCAGTGCTGTTCTTAGTAAAACAGTGCTGCTGATTTAAAGTAGGACCCAGTTCTCTTCTTCAGCTGATTGTTTGTGAATAATCAGTGGAACAAACTGAGCAAACCTTGTTAATAACAACAGATTCCACAACTGTCAGTAAAAGGTCCTAATATATTTTCTAATTTGCTCCTTTTGTTTCTTTGGGAGGCCTAAAACTTCTGGGTGATCTTAAAGGTCTTTCCCAACATAAATGATTTTATGACCTCAGTGCTGAACAAAAAATGATAGTTTGATATAAAGGAGGCTGTGGATTATCCTTTGCAGTACAGAAGCCTGAGGAAATTTGTGCACACAGAAGATACTTTGCAATTCCATAGATATGCCCAGGAGCAAGGCAGAAACAGAAAAACTGGGCCTTTTTAAAATTTAGTTGTCTTTTTTTTGACAAATAACTTTGCATATATGCACAGTAGGGATGCTGAATCCCACCTGGTGCAGAGTAATCTGTGCTCTCTGCTGAGTGCTGAGCATCCTGACTTCCCTTTACTCTCACTGTTGTTTCCAGGCCCCAGTATCTCCTTGTGCTGGAACTGGGGGGGGTGTGTCCAGATTTCCCAGACAAACTGCATGCCAAGGAAGGTTTATTTAAAATTGCAGAAATAGGAACCAAAATGAGCTCTGATGGTATAGCTTGACCCCTGCTGCTCAATAGACCTTTTTGGCTGGGGTAAATAAACTGGGATCTTGACTCCAGAGCATATCCCCTCTGGGGAGTGTTTGGCACAAGGTTTTTAAGCATCAGGAAAAGGGTCAGTAGAGATTTTGTATGTAGGTGGGGTAGTCTAGAGCAAGTACCTCTCTGAGTTTCTCCTGTGGGAACCTGTTGTATCTGCAAGTATGGACCTCACCTGGGGAGAGCAGTCACTCCTGTGCAGAGTCAGGACAGGGTGGGAAGGTCCAAAGCAGTCACCCAGTGCTGGAGATTGTAGAATCATGGAATGGTTTGGGTTGGAAAGGAACTTAAAGATTATCCTAGTTCCAACCCCCTGCAGGACACCTCCCACTGGACCAGGCTGAAAGCATCATCCAACCTGGTCTTTGAGCACTTCCCCTTGCTCCCCAAGTCTTTCAATTTGAGACAGGGAAGGTTTTGCTTCTCTGATCTATCTATCAATTCATACCCAGACCATTATTTATAGATTGCACTTTACTGATACACATATTCAACCTGGGCAATTCCCTCTAAAATAATTATTTCAGAGCAAGTCTGGCAAAAAAAATTACTTATTTAAGCTGTCAGCATAACTTTAAATGTCAGTTGATGATGTTGCTTTAGATGTGATGTAGTTTATGTGCAGAATTAGGTGTTTATACATTGGGTTTTAAATAGGAAAGTTTGTCATAGTTTGGAATTTTGACTCCTGGCTGTTTTTGTGATCCAAACTGAAGTTGTTTTTGTTAAAATAAGGACTACTTAACAGCTGCCATTGGGAACCAGTGTTATAGCCCATCCTCATAAATTATTGTACTCTTTTCCTGATAAACAGTTTAGATGGCCAAATAATAAAGAATGATCTGGAAGTTAGAGCCTTGTGACATGACAACCTTTTCCCTCTTCTGAATGAGTGATTTTGCCATAACAGAATTTCCAGTCTCCTATTTTTGGATATGGAGATAATGATTTTCTGGTGGGAGTCAGAGAAACCTGGGTGCAGTTTATCAGGAACTCCCTGGACTGGCTTCTTGGTGCAGCACATCTCACTGCAGGGGAGAGGTGGAAATTCCAGCTGAATGAAACCAAACTGTTCATGCAGCTAAGAGACCCAGCTGCAGCAGTTTTGTTACTGTGCCCCCTTTTCTGGGTGGCTTCTCTCATACCTCTTGAAACACACGTTTGTAGAGGTTTTTTTTCTTTTTTAAATGAGGTCCTAAAAAGTACAGATGAGCATCATGGCTTTGTGGAACTGCAGTGATGTGGTGGGGAGGGAGGAGGTCTGTGGGGACTGCACTCTGCCTATGTGTTACACTTTATAAGAGAGAGGAGGGAGAAAATAATCCTAGTGTAGTTGAGGCTTTCAAGCAGGACTCTGATGTGAATGGGAAATGCCAATAATCTCAGCTGCTTTCTTTTCTCTGCACTTGCTGTGTGAGTTTCTCTGTAGTAAAATCTTCCTTTAAAATGTTTTTGAGGGGCTGTTTTTGATAAGTATCATCTCAGGTCTCTACTAAAAGCAAGAAGCACTATGAAATAAAATATGAAATCTTCACTGTGTTATTTTAAACGCTGCCTGTGTGAGCTGTTAGAGTGGTAGATAGAAGTCATGACCTATCAAAGAGCTTGTATTCATCATTTCTGTTCCTTTGCAGTCCCAGTGGGTCTTTATTATCCTGCTTGGAGCAGGTGAAGACTTACTTGCTGACTGATGGAACATGCAAGTGTGGCCTAGAATGTCCTCTTGTTCTTCCCAAGGTAAAGAAAAGCATCATTTTGGATCTCTGTGCTCTAATCCTAATGAGCTGCCTGTGTCAGCTGATGGGCTATGCCATGACTTAAGCTCTGCTCAGAGCATATATATGAGATAAGTGGTACACACCCAAGGATTTACCATAAAATAGAAAATTAATCTCCCTTCTGCCCTCGTGGACAGGCTGACTCATTTTTTGTGCTGTTTGAACATTTTGCTATTAAACTGGAAGCTTGCCATCAGCAGCATCATGTTAACAGGTGAGAAACAGAGCAAGGCACTCACTTACATGATAGCTTCAGTATCAGCTTCACCATTTTTACATCTATACACAAATTGTAAGCTCTTGTTCTTAATCACAGACCAGTCTCAACCACACATGGTCCTTTACTTTGGTTTTTCTCCCTGTCCTTTATACTGAGGAGTGTCAAAACATCTTTTGCTAGGTGACAACTTCCATGGCTGTCTACTTATTAAAAATATATTCACTTTTTGTTTGTAATTCCAAAACATACTGTAAAGGTTATGTCTTGGGCAATGT
Organism: Merops nubicus; assembly: GCF_000691845.1. Lineage (NCBI taxonomy): Eukaryota > Metazoa > Chordata > Aves > Coraciiformes > Meropidae > Merops > Merops nubicus. The sequence continues at coordinate 30,106 of NW_008583446.1, read as the reverse complement.
AGGAGTAGCTCTAAGGAACAGAGGCAAATCCAATTTTATGTGAAAATTTGGGTTTAGATATATTTGATGAGTTTGCTGCCTGTAATCATTATTTTAAACATTGGAATTTTTACTCTCAGGTCTTTAATTTTGATCCTGGAGCTGCTGTGAAGCAGAGAACTGCTGAAGATGTTAAAGCAGATGAAGATGTCACCAAACTATGCATACATAAAAGGAAGATTATTGCTGTGGCTACACTTCATAAAAGCATGGAAGCACCACATCCTTCACTAGTCCTAACTAGTCCTGGTGGTGGAACAAGTGAGTAAAACCATGCAGAATCATTTAATTACCTGATTTTGCACACATGTCATTACTAAGCACAAACACCTCCAGGAGTGTAATGTATCTACGTGTGCAATAGTAAACAGATTCAAGGAAAAAAATGAGGTGGTGTTTAGAGAGATGTAGGGAGATAGGAAATGAGCCTAAAAAGCAGGTCATCATCCCAGACTAAGAGCATGATTTTCTTGGAAAACATATCAGATTGTTCTAGACAAAGAAAATACATTAGCTCTCATCTTCTGGAACTGTAGTAATACGTCTGATATTCTGTCACATGGGAAATTAGAGAAGCAGAATAAAGTGATTATAAAGGGATTAGAATGTGGCTAAGGACTTGGCTAAATGGGAAATTGTACTGCAAGGCAGAATATGCAGCAAGAGAAGATCTCCACTGTAATTTCTCAAGGATTATTTTTGGGGAGCAACCTGGATTAGCATTTTAATTATCCACATCAACAAAAAAAAATGAGGTAATTTGTTGATGGTATTTTCAAAACAAGAAGCTCAAAATGTGTTGAGGATCTGGAGCATCATTGAGGCTTGGAGTGAAAGAAAAGGTGTAGCAACAAATCCTGTCAATTGTAAGGTTATTCACTTGGGGACTAGTGAAAAAAAGCCATTAGCTCTGAATTATTGAGGAAAGAAGCCCTAGATAAGCCCCAGAATCTGTGATTCTGTGATATCATAGCTGATCAAAGATGCCTGTGAGCAGTACCAGATGGCAGGATGGTGCAGATCAATGAGACTCAGAGAGAAGCACAAATGCTGTGGTGTGCTCACTGCCTTCCCATGCCCATGTTCTCACTAGCAGCACTCAGGCTGAACCAGAGCAGAGGCTTTTCTCCTGGTGAACTCCAAAACCTGCTTTATCAAAGTCATCTAAAAGTGTTTAGCTTGCTCAACCCAGCAACATGGTGGCTGGGAGGAGTCAATAAAGTCATCAGGAGAATCAGCACTAGAAAATAAAGCTCCTTAAGCTAAAGGGTAAAATTAGCACTGAAAGAAGCAGCTGCAAAACCAGAGTTGCATGGAAGGTTGAACAGAAAATCAGGTACTTTGTAAGGGTTGCAAGGGAGGGTTCTGAAGCAGTCTTTCAAATCCAAATGGTTAGGACAAAGGAGTGAAGATTACTTTTAAGACAGAGCTTGGTGAGTTTTATGGTGTGAGCTTTAAGGTTGTATAGTGTGATGGGTGTAACTTCTGAGAGCCAGCCCTCAATAATCTAAGAGATCTTTTGCACCCCTCCATGGCTGTAACCAGAGCTGGCTAATTGCTGCCTGCTCTGTAGCTTGTCTTCTAAGTGGGAAATTCTAAGATTAAAAAGTAAATAATAAATTTCAGGTGCACAGGCAGTGCTAAGATCCCAGTGCTGCTCATAGTACTGACGTGCTCTTGCATTTTCAGATTGCTGTGTATGATTTTAAAGCTTGGTTTGAATTGGTTTTTTGCAAGGTAGTTGGTGTTTTTAAAAAGAGTAGTGCAATTTCCCAAATCACAATGCATTTTCCTTATTAATTTTTTTAATTCTTTATGAGGAGTAGTGAAATTCCATTTCCCTTTTTCCAAAAAATTAGCAAAATGCAGGAGGTAAAGCCAGCTACATATTAAAGGCACAAGTGACAGTTCTGTGGTCTTACCTTCTCTGTTGACCAGAATGTTTTGCACTAAGAGGAGAAGAAAATTTCCTAATAAATTGCCTTTGTCAATGAAATGTCTTTTAATTCACACACACTTACATTTGGCTGTTTGCTTAGGTCCAACATTCAACGTGAGGGGATCTCGTACATATTTCGTTTTGCAGTTCAGTCTTGAGATTTGTCCCCTAAATGAGACTTTGGTTGTATTTTGGGAAAGGTAATATGTTTGTTTCTGTCATGATGTAGCTGGTTGAGCAAATAGGATGAAGGCAGGATTGTCAGTGCCATCTGTCTGCTATGGCCAGGCTGGAGGAGAGAGGGGAGTCGGGTTCTTGTGAGCAGCAGAATTTAAAGGCACCTCTGAATTCGTTTGAACATAGAATCTTTAGCTCATTATTCAAGTTTAAGTTTGCATATTCAGAGGCTGCATGCCAGGCACTCCGAGCTGAATTACAAATTCCCAGAGCAGCAAAATTGGCAGAAAGTCTGCCAGACGTGGAGCTGCTTGTGATGGTATTGCACAAGTAAAACAGTGGGGAAAAAATCTTTTAAAATAAAAGTGATATGAGTGGGCAGAAAAGGGAAGTGGTCTCCTGCTCATAGGAAGGCCTGGTCTTCAAAACTGGGATTTACAGGAAACTCTTCCACTGTAGAGGGGTTATCCCCAAGGCCTTTATCCTGAAACCAACACAGAAGGTTAAGCCCCTTCAATTTTAGCATCTTCAGCCCAAGCAAAGCTTGTTGCAGAAGCTGCAGGTAAAGCCTTGGTTCAGTAAAGCAATACAGGAGAGTCCCAGGGACAGGTTAGCCCTGAGGGCTGGAACTGGGTGCCCGTGATGCCAACAAGCAGTGGAGAAGCTGCCTCCTGCCCTGCCCAGGTCACTGGGGTCTCTGCAGAGAGGGGCTTGGCTGAAGAGAAGTCTGGGCCAAAGTCGTGTGGCACAGCTCCCTGTTCATCCTCATCAGGGACAGCCTTTGGGGCAGGAGCTTTTTCCCTGTAGGGTGCAGAGGAGTCTGAGCCCGTGTTGGGCTTTGTTCCTCCTGTTCTCAATAGATGGTGCCAGAGGCTCCTTTTCCCTGTGACAGCAATCCCTGCTCCTCCTGCCAGCTCCCAGCCATAGTGGGGGTGCTGGAGATTCGGGAGCAGGACACTGGAGATGGCAGAAAGAAAAGACAAAAGGGAAGGGAGAAGACTGAAAGTTGTCCACATTCACACAGTCTTCACAAGGAATGTGGAGTTAAAATCTGTCCTGTGTAGTAGAGTAGCACGCATCGTTCTGTTGGTGATTTTGGTATTATTTCTGTTGAGGCAAAAGTTTAGCCAAAAAAAGGCTTTCTAGACTTGATGAATATTTTCACACATGTTAGTTTTGAAGTGAAATGCGTGATATTGGATTTCAAAACAGTAACTGTTGTGTTTTTAATATCAGGTGCAACTCCAGTAGTTCCTACTCGAGCAGCGACTCCAAGATCAATGAGGAATAAATCACATGAAGGAATTACAAATTCTGTGATGCCAGAATGTAAGACTCCTTTCAAGTTGATGATAGGGGCATCTAATGCCATGGGTAGGCTTTATGTGCAAGAAATGGCTGGAAGCCAGCAACAAGAACTTCATTCTGTCTATCCTAGGCAGAGATTGGGTAGTAATGAACTGGGACAGAAGTCTCCGTATCGTGGCAGTCACGGTGGGATGCCCAGTCCAGCTTCATCAGGATCACAGATCTACGGGGATGGCTCGATCTCCCCTAGGACCGACCCGCTCGGAAGCCCTGATGTTTTCACAAGGAGCAATCCCACCTTTCATGGAGCACCCAACTCCAGCCCTATTCACATGAACAGGACGCCTCTGTCTCCACCGTCAGTAATGCTCCATGGTTCTCCCATACAGTCATCCTGTGCAATGGCTGGAAGGACTAATATACCTCTCTCCCCAACCTTGCCCACGAAAAGCCCGGTGATGAAAAAGCCCATGTGTAATTTTTCAGCCGGTATGGAAATACCACGAGCAATGTTCCACCATAAACCGCCCCAAGGGCCACCCCCACCTCCTCCCCCACCTTCTTGTGCTCTTCAGAAAAAGCCATTGCCATCAGAAAAGGATCCACTTGGCATACTTGACCCTATTCCTAGCAAACCAGTGAATCAGAATCCCGTTATCATTAACCCAACTACTTTCCACTCAAACGTCCACTCTCAGGTACCCGTGATGAATGTAAGCATGCCTCCTGCTGTCGTCCCTTTGCCAAGTAACCTTCCTTTGCCAACTGTAAAACCTGGTCACATGAACCATGGAAGTCACGTTCAAAGAGTTCAGCACTCTGCTTCAACTTCCCTCTCTCCTTCGCCAGTGACGTCCCCCGTTCACATGATGGGATCTGGGATTGGAAGGATCGAGGCTTCTCCCCAAAGATCACGTTCTTCTTCCACATCATCAGATCATGGAAATTTCCTGCTGCCTCCAGTAGGGCCACAGTCATCCTGTAGTGGTATTAAAGTTCCTCCCAGGTCCCCAAGGTCAACGATAGGGTCCCCGAGACCGTCTATGCCATCTAGCCCTTCCACCAAGCACGACGGACTCAACCAGTACAAGGAGATCCCTAACCCACTAATTGCTGGAATGAGTAATGTATTAAATCCTCCAAACAATGCAGTTTTTTCTACTGCATCGGCTGGAAGTGGTTCCTTGAAGAGTCAGCCAGGTTTGCTGGGCATGCCTTTAAATCAGATCTTGAACCAGCACAATGCTGCCTCTTTTCCAGCAAGTAGTTTACTCTCAGCAGCAGCCAAAGCACAGCTAGCAAATCAAAATAAACTTGCTGGTAACAACAATAACAGCAGTAGCAATTCTGGACCTGTTGCCAGCGGTGGCAACAACGAAGGACATAGCACTTTAAATACCATGTTCCCTCCTGCTGCCAACGTGCTCCTACCAACGACTGAAGGGCAAAGTGGCCGAGCAGCACTGAGAGATAAATTGATGTCTCAGCAAAAAGATCCTCTGAGGAAAAGAAAGCAGCCGACCACCACGGTGTTGAGTTTGCTGAGACAGTCTCAGTTGGACAGTTCTGGGGTTTCCAAAGCTGGATCTGATTTGATAAGAAAGCAGAGCCAAAGCTCCTTTCCCATCAGTTCTATGTCCCAGCTACTTCAGTCCATGAGTTGTCAAAGCTCTCACATGAGCAGCAATAGTACCACCGGCTGTGGGAGCTCCAGTACTGCTTTACCTTGCTCTGGTAACCAGATGCATTTTGCAGACACCAGTATGAACTCTGGCAGTCTCCAGAACTCGCTGGCACAGAGTTTACCCCTGCGAGGGGACGGTGTGCACTGCCAGAACACAAACACTAACTTTGCCCACGGTACTAGCCCGGGCACAACCAACCATCTCACAGGTTTAATAAACCAGATGCAGGCTAGTGGGAGCTGTGGGATGCTGGCCCAGTCAGGAATGGCTTTAGGAAACTCATTACACCCAAACCCACCTCAGTCGAGAATCCAGGCATCCTCCACTCCAGTGATACCAAACAGCATTGGTAGCAGCTGTAATCAAACAAGTCCTGAAGCAGGTACGTTGCCTTCGAGAAGGATACCCCTGTGTCTGACTGCTTGCTGGAAAGAGGAGGGGTTTTTACAGGGTTCTGTTCACATAGCTACCTTTTAAAGTGGGGTTTACCACTATGAAAAGTCTGCCTCTTCTGTGCTGATATCCAGGTGCTCCAAAATCAAACAAATAAGGAAAAACGGAGGTAGACTAAAATACATCTCCCTTCCTCTGGAGAAGATCATCCTGGCCTCCTTCCTGTGACAGCTCTTGTTTCCTGTAACATCCACACACTCACCCTAAATAGAATCCGTGCACTTTTGTACCTGCCCACACCTCAGCCTTTGTCACTTGCCCAAATAAATTGGGGTTTTTTTTGCAGCATGCTCTGCTGCTTCAACCCTAAAATGCTCTGGCCAACCTGGCAGTGTATTTCCAGGCTATAGGTGTGTTCTTTAATGCTTCCATTAAACCCTTGGTGTTATCAGAGGTTGGAGCAGATAGTAGGAGTTAAAAAGTTTGCAACATCACCTTTTTTGGGGGCAGTGTGGGGGGAATGCCAAGGCTCTGTTTGCCTTTATCATGGTAGTTTTGCTAAGCTGGTAATTAAACAGTTGAATAAACTGTATCTTCAGTTGGAAGAGTGTAGAGAGAGGTTTCCTGGTTTATCCATCAGGAATAATGAGGACTTGGAGAGGAACCAGGGATGCTGCTGTTACTATCTCCGTGCTGCTTAAAGATAAAAGGGGGACACAGCTCAAAAAATACAGATTTCATTGAACTGCTCCTGGTTGAAGGAAGTCTGTGGTTTTGAGAGCTGGCACTGTGTTCATTTCTGCAGCAGAAGGAAAACTTCCATGTGGTGTTTCAGTCTTGCAGCTCAGTTGACTTCCAGAGCGTGTGTTAGATACAGTCACAGCTACACCCCATCAGCTCAGAGGAGGAGGGCTGGAAGCATCTGAGCAGTCTGCCATCAACCCCAGAAAGCTGGTTTGTCTTTAATACACAGAAAGGAATTCTACAAAAACTGAATTATATAAAAATAATTCTCTAATATTATACTGCTCACAGTTTCTGATGAGTTTTAAAGGTTTCTTTTCATTCCTGGGGGAAAAAAGGCTTTTTTTTTTGCCTTAGCTCTCTTGGTGGTTTGTGTCACAAGCAAGCAGCTATTAACCCTGGCCTGGCTGTTTTGCCTTGTCATGCTGACAAAGAGGAGCATTTCCTGATAGAGCCTGTCCCTCTGAGACTTGGTACTCTTTCTGAACAGAACAGAGGTCTGGTTTTGCCTTGGGAGTTTGTTTCCCTGTCCCACTAAGCATACTACAAAATCCCTTTCACAGGAACTCTTTGGGTGTCCGTCTCTGTTGAGTTCAGTGGGGACCACTGGGGATGTAGGACAGGATAGGGCAAGAGGAAATGGCCTCAGGTTGCACCAGGGGAGATTTAGGTTGGAAATGAGGAACAATTTCGTCCTCAAAAGGGTTGTCCAGGGCTGTGCCAGGCTGCCCAGGGCAGTGGTGGAGTCCCCACCCCTGGAGGGGTTTCCAAGCCGTGGAGATGTGGGGTGAGGGACACGGGGCAGTGGGGACCTGGCAGGGATGGGGGAATGCTTCAGCTCAGTGATCTTGAAGGTCTCTTCCAACCCAAATGATCCTGTGATTAAAAGTTCAGCTTCCTGAGCCCATGGCTTGCTTAGACACAGTTTGGGTTTTTCTTGTGGCATTTTGCTTCTTATGACTTGGCAGGGCTGGGCTAATGGTTGGACTCAATGAGCTTAAAGGTTTCTCCCAACCCACATCATTCTGTGGTGCCATGCATGTGTTCTTCTGGGTTGTCACTGTCTGAAGAAAGCTGTGGAGCTCTTGCAGCACTAGGCTACTTTAACCTGCCCTCCAGGGAACAGGAAAGACTGAGCCTTAGTGGGATCAGAGCCTGTGCTTGCCACCCAACAGCTGAGCAGTAATCATTCACCCCACGTGGGGTAAGGGTTGGAAAGGTTCAAAATTCACATGTTTTACCTTGTGTAAAAGTTATCAATAAAATGTTGCTTAAAGGCTATTAAGGGTTGGAAAGGTTCAAAATTCACATAAGTTTTACCTTGTGTAAAAGTTATCAGTAAAATGTTGCTTAAAGGCTATTAAAGTGGACTTCTAGGAACAGGAATCCACATTCATCCCAAAGAGGGATCTTCTTGTTCCTGCTGCATCACTTTGCCCCAGCCTTATCCTCTGGCCATGTCCTGCTTTGGTGTGATGGTAGCTGGGCCTGCTGGTGAAGGCTGCTCTTGAGCTGATGGGATGGGATCACAGAATGGTTTGGGTGGGAAGGGACCTTTCAAGGTCACCTGCAAGGGACATCTGCAACTCGAGCAGATTGCACAGAGCCCCATCCAGTCTGACCTGGAATATTTCCAGAGATGGACCATCAACCACCTCTATGGGCAACCTGGGCCAGGGGCTCCCCACCATCAGTGTAAAAAAAAAGTCTGCCTTCTATCCAATGTGAATCGCTCCCCACCATCAGTGTAAAAAAAAAGCCAGCCTTCTATCCAGTGTGAATCCCCCTCTTTCAGTTCAAAACCATCCCCCCTTGTCCCTGAGCATGGCTGCTTGGAGTTCCTGTGTTAGTTCCTCAGAGCCTTTGCTTCTCTCACCAGGCAAGCTGGACTTCTTCCAGGAAGACAAATGGGACAGAACAAATCTGTGCTTGTGTCATAGCCCCCTGAAGAAGGTTTGAACATAAACAGCCAATTCAGTTTGCATCAATATAGGAATAATAATATGAGTATCACCCCACCACCAGCGTTTCTTCTGCTGTGGAGTTTCAACAGAATGGTATTTCTAATGCCCTGGAGTTAGAATTATGGCAGGATAATTATAAGGCCTTAAAGTGACACTTTTTTCCTTCTCTAAATGATAAATGGCAGTTCTGTGTAGGCAAAGACTAGAAAGATTTGAATATATTCTGTTCCTCATTACTGAAGGGGGTTGTTGCTTTTGGTTCGATGCAAAACACACACAACCTGCATTTAATTACTTTATTAATAGCCACGATGCCTGGAAGCCTAGAGACCCATTTCCTTCTTTAAGATGAAATTTCAGATGCTGTTAGCTTCGTGTCCTTCCCAGGGGTAAGGCCCTAAAATGGTGCATAGACCTTCATCCAGCCTCCTGCCATCACTGCCACGTGGGGTAAGGGTGAAATCTCATCCCTGGCCTGTGACAGTCCAGATAGAGGCATTTGGGGAGGTCTGCAGGAGGATGGAACCATTCCTTCTGTGAAACAAGTGTAAAATGATGAGTATTTTGCATTAATAATAACCATGAAAAAGAAAAGTTAGTTCTCATCCTGCATTCAGTCACATAGACAAAACTGAGAATGGACATATAGTGAATTATTCTGTACAGAGGCTTAGAGAGTTCTTTGCTCTGGTGGGGTTTGGTTCATTTTGGTGGGGTTTGGTTCATTTTGGTTCACATGGCACAAGCTGTCCAGAGCAGTTCACCTGAGTAAGATGTCTTCAGGAAACTCTTGTGCTCATATTTGAGTTTGTGGGTTTTGGGGTGGGGTTTTTTTGCTTTGTGTTTAAGTATTTTAATTGCTAAATCTGTTTTCTGTTTCTGTGCCAACATTCAGAATAGCTACTAATCAGAAAATAGTTCCTGAGAGAAAAAAATACTGAGAATCACCACAATTAGATAGCTGCTTATTGCCTAAGCTTTTAATTATATTTTAACCACATGGACCAAGTTTTCTTACTCTAGCTTTCATTTTCTTCTTCCACAGATATCATCTTTAGTTTCAAGGTAATTTCTAGTATAAGCATGGTGGAATTAATAATGAATAAATACAAAAATAAAGATTCCTGTTTATGCAGTAGGAAGCTTTTGTGGTTTTCCAAGTTTGAGCCCTTGAAAGCCAGTTATACTCAATTCATTTTTATTAACAATTTCAGTCTCTCAGTTCTATAGTATTTGGGTTATAAACACTATTTAATAACAGCTGTCTTACAGGAAGAGCTAGCAGCAGGTCTGTGGAGATTACTTAGGGCTGTTCCTTTGAAAACAGTCCATTTTCTGCCAGGAGACTGGGTTCTAGACTCATTTTTTCTAATGAAAATTTCCAATTTGGCAGCTTTAAGATTTAATCATTAAGGCACTTGGCCTCTCAGAAGCAGTCTTTGGATTTGTCAGCTCTTTCTGTAAAATGAGACTGCGTCACTGTGATAGATTTCAGTTCAGAATCTACTTCATTTTTCTTTTTCTTGCTGTTAGAATGTGCTGTTAATCCAGAAGTTGGCGGGGTAGAAAATCTGTGTGTGAATGTTGAACATTCAACGTGCAAATTCTGCTAAGAATGCAGCACTGTAAATGATGGGATGGATGAAAACAAGTGGAAAATATTTGGGTGTAAAAAGCAACCTGCAGTTGATAAGGGAAATCAAAGGAACTAATATAATGACCCTGGTGAATAGAAATAATTTCTCAATAAAGTGTCTCAAATATCAGAACATCAGAAATATGTAAGTCTAGAAGTGCAGTAGCGACAAATAAAGGGCAGATTTTGGCAAACAAAGGCTGTATCCCTTCCACAGACCCAGAACAGTCATTTTTACTGATGAACTTTGGAAAATAGTAAAATATAATTAAATAGGGAGGAGCACACAGGGCCAAGACCAGTCAGTGAGGAGCTTCTCTCCCCCTCAAACAGAAATTTATTTTAATACAGCCAAGTACAGTGCAGTATAATTGGGAATGGAACATTGCCATGGAAAACAGTGACTCAAAGAAGGGGTTTGGGAGGCTTTGATTTAATAGACTTAATGCAAACTGTCAGAGCAGTGGTGCTGGAAAAAAGGCAACAAACAGAAAAAAAAAATAGAGAGAAGCTGGGTGGGTTCTTGGGAAGATAGAAATGGGATTGGCAGTGGAACCAGTGATGCTCCTGGCTCTGTGTGTACCTGAGAAAGCCAGAGCTGGGATGTGGCACGCTGAGTAGTGGTCACTCCTTGGGAAGGGTACAGAAGTGGCAGAGATTTCAAAGGAGGGCCACAAAATTGGGCTGGGTGGGTGTCACTCAGACCTCAGAGTGTGAGCCTGGAGGCAGTTGTCTGTCTTGCAGAAGATCCTCAAGTTGTGCAGATCCCCCACTGTGAACTTGGCAGCAGACCAGCTGCCAGGGAGTCAAGCAGGATGTGAGGTATTCCAGCACTTGGGAATTGCCTGGAATTTGCTCTTTCAAAGAAGTAGCTAAGGAATAGTCTCTCTTCCTATAAGTATTTATTCTTGGGCACTATCTGAAAAGTTGGGGGGCTGAATTATTTGTAGCTTGGTGGCAGACACTCGCTGAGAACTTCCAGTGGCTGGAAGCTGGTATGTTCAGCACCAGAGAAAGGAGTGGTTTCCTCTGGGTGGGGGTGGTGAGTGTTGGAATGCTCTAGCAGAGGGCACCTGGAGTATGTGAACAGGAAGAGTCTTAAAGAATTTTCACAGCCTGGGTGTGCATAGGGTCATTCTGAATGATGGTGGTGGTGGCTTCTGACCTCAGCATCTGCATCAGCTCAGTTCTCCTCGTGCCACCCCTCCCATACTGACCTTTGGGGGCATGGAGAGCTGTGCTGCTGTCACACTGCTCAGAATACTGATTCTTCTGTCTTAGCCATTATAACATAACCTCATTATCAGGATTTCATCCCAGTATAACCTAAAGAACTCATGAAAGGGTTTTTTTTCTGCCAAACTGACAGTTAGCTAGAGCCAGTCAAAGTGAAGCCATAGAGCATCATCTTCTTGCAGAAACTGTCTTGTTGGTAATCAGATTACAGCTCAGAGAAAAACTTATTTTCAAATCAGACTGGCCTTTGTGGGGTTTTTTTTGTCTTCAGCATCATGTAGGAGAGGACAGGTCCCAGTTCTCTGCTCTTTGTGATGTTTTGCTTCCTCTTGCTGTTTGCCTGTAGCACAAAGCTGTGTCTCCTGAGGAGTCAATTGCTTTAGTCTGACTAAAGGATTTGTCCTTAATTTAGGTGAAAAATACCCATGAAAAAAAGTATTGCTTCAGCTTTTAGTTTGCAAACCTGTTTTTTCTTCATAGTTTGGGGTAAGTCTTCTCCCTTGCTTTCTGGGAGAACAGTGAATATCAGTGCCTCAGATGGAAAGGGATGATGAAGTGAGGAACCTGAAGCAGAAGGTGTTACGTGAATAGAAGGTTCAATGTGCTTTTGGATGTGGTGATAGTCATCAGCATGGTGGAGGCCCTTGCTTCTCTGAGAATGGTCTTTCCCGTGCATTAAAAAAGATGGAATAGTTTAGAATCTATCACATTAAATGTTTACAAAGTGGCATGTTCTAGTATGGGAGTCTGGATTTCCTTCCCAAAATTACTTTTATATCTCATAGAATTACAAAATCAGTAGAACTTTTTGACTTTAAATTCAGGAGTCTCTGGCTGGCATCCTTTACAGGGCTTGCTGTGTCTGAGAAAAGTTTCTTCTTACACTGGAATAACCTCTAGATAGGATGTGATTATAAGGAATCACTGTTATTTAAATTGGGAGCTACATTTCAACGTTCTCCCCTGTTTTCCCTTATTTTGGAGAGAGGAAAAAAAGTGATTCTTTTTTCTGTTCAGATGAGAACTGCAAAAGATGGGGACAATGTTCTCCATGAGGCATAAGGTTTCCAGGTAGGAGAACTGTATGGTAGGTCAGGTCTGCTCCCTACCATGCCATTGAAATGAATATTCTCATTTATTTGCTCTCCTTAACTCCTGATAGAATATATATGCCCAAAACCACCCTCCTTCTCTGAACACAAAGGAATTACTGACTTTATAGGCATCAGCAGTAGTATCAGGTAAGATTTAATTGCTATCATGATAGACTTTAATTATACAATCAGTGTAAGTAGTCTTGCTACCATGAGGCTCACAATACAGGAAAAATTGGGAAGTGGAAAAGATTTTCCTTTTCAAATTACCTCTATTTACAAATGTTTATTGGTGGCAACTGCTAGAGAATGGGAAAAACATAGGAATCAGCTCAGTCTCTACTTCATTAACTCAGTTGTTTAGTACAGGGAGCTGAAGTGAGTAAACCTCTCATTTCAACAGAGGTGGAAAAAGGAAACGTAGGAAGAATTTCTTTATAGCTGTATCAGAGATGTTCTGGTTGAGTTTTGGGGAGAGAAGATCAGAGGTGGTGACACTCACTGAGCACTGCCTTGGTAAGGGTTTGGTGGGATCACATGCTGCTTCCCCCACCTCCTGGGGCAGGGGCTCCAAGTGCAGGGCTGTCCCATGAAAGGTGTGCTGTCACCTAGACCTCAGCCTTGCTGCTGCATCCTTCATCCCTCCTTGCCTTTGAACCTGGTACCACCAGTGGATGTTGGCTGTGGATCCACCTGCTGTTTGAAGCAGCTCTGTACCCAGTCTGTGAGCTGCAAGGGTCTCATCCCCAAGATCAATACCAAGAACACCAAATATCTCCTTGAGCGTAGGGAGGCTTCACAGCTGGATCAGTGGGCCAAGGACAATGGGATGAGGTTCAACAAGGCCAAGTGCTGGGCCCTGCACTGGGGTCACAACAACCCCCTGCAATGCTCCAGGCTGGGGCAGAGGAGCTGGAAACTGCCCAGCAGAAAAGGACTTGGGGGTAATGTTAAACAACCAGCTAAATATGAACCAGTGTGTACAAAGTGGCCACCAGCATCCTGGCTTGGGTCAGCACTGGTGTGGCCAGCAGGAGCAGGGCAGGGATT
>NW_008583446.1:3930-16810 GCF_000691845.1 Merops nubicus | reverse complement strand
GTCACGCAAAGAAGAACCTGGAGCGGCTGGAGTGTGGCCAGAGGACAGTGAAGCTGGGGAAGGGTCTAGAGCCCAAGTCTGGTGAGGAGCAGCTGAGAGTGTTGTTGAGCCTGGAGCAAAGGAGGCTCAGGGGAGACCTTCTGGCTCTGCACAGCTCCTGACAGGAGCCTGGAGCCAGGGGGGGGTCGGGCTCTGCTCCCAAGGGACAGGACAAGAGGAACCAACCTCAAGTTGTACCAGGGAAGGTTTAGGCTGGACATAAGGAAAGGCTGAGAGGGTTGCCCAGGGCTGTGCCAGGCTGCCCAGGGCAGTGGTGGAGTCCCCACCCCTGGAGGGGTTTCCAAGCCGTGGAGATGTGGGGTGAGGGACATGGGGCAGTGGGGACCTGGCAGCAATGGATTAGCAGTTGGACTTGATGATCTTAAAGGTCTTTTCTAACATAAATGATTCTATGATTAAAAGTTGAGCCTTGCTGAGCTCACTTCCTGAGCCCATTGCTTGTGCAGACCCAGTTTGGGTTTCTCTTGGGTTTTGTTTCCTATAATTTGTATTGCCAAGAACTCAACAGTCTTTTAGTTAATCACACTCTTCTGACCAGTCTTTTAACTGCCATACATTTTTCTAGGAATTTATATTTTAAAAGTCTGAGGATTTGTAAAAAAATAATTGTTAAAAAAATGTAGAAAAATTAAGTCTTATTTTATTAAAGAAATTATTGTGAAGAAAAACTGAATGATGTGGGATTTCCCATGTGAGATTTCCCATACATATTTAGCTCTCCACATCTGAAAATATCCTTAACCAGAACCAGTGGGCAACTCCAGAAGTTGCTAGAGGGTGAACTGGGGACTGCTGAAAGAAATAATGCTTCTGACTGAATGTTTGGTTTCCCAAATTTGCAAGAAATATTTTACCTCATCTGCAATGCATCTCCCACAACTGTGAGTGGGGGAAGGATGCAGGGGGAGATCAGACCAAGTGCCAGCACTGAGAAGATGCTGTAAGACTGTTCCTCCCTTCGTAGGCTGTTGTCTTGGCAGTTTTTGACCAGAAAAGTGCTGCTGCTTTCTCTTAACAGCTGAGCACACAGGAGCAGTTTTCCCAAAGTCAATTTAACAGCAGCAGTGATGGTAAAATGCAGAAGTCAGAAGAAACAGGGACAAGGAGAGGAGCCAAGATGGAAATGTAGTCAGGTATTTTAAATAAAAGCCTCATTAAAAGCCTAATAAAGGATTTCTGTTGTCCCACAAAGCGTTTGGGGTTTTTTGCCCTTCCCCCAGAACTTTGTCAGGCACATTCTTGACTCAGTCACTTTTCAGAAGACACAGAAGCTGCATGCTGGAGTCCTCAGCATCATCCTTAAAATAATCTGTTAAAGCAAGAGTTTGGAAACACCATTAAGAGGGGGACCAACTTTACAGCTGTTTTGTTGTAAGTAAAAAAAAGACAAGTACGATTGTGCAGCGTTCTGCTGTTGGTAGAGCAACCCCCTCAGCTGGGATGGTGGTAAGCGTGCTGTTCTGGAGAGGCAGTTAAAGCTGTTTCTAGTATTGTGTAGGATTGGAGCCCACGTTTTTAACTGGTCCTGCTGGGCTGAGGAGGAGCTCTGATTTATTGGCCCATTGTTTGTGATTTCTCTGCTGTCTCCAGGGAGCGTGCGATCTCGATAAGGAGAACTGACGGTAGCTTGTGGTTCCCTCCTGAATTATGGTTTCTGTGGAATTGAAAGCACTATAATAAATGTGAGAGCAGATAAATATCTTAAGTGTTTTCCATTCCGAAAAGAAAATGGAGAATATAATTATAAAAATGTATAGCTCTTGGTTCTAAGTCTAGGTAAGTGATGGAATATGTAGTTTAAGCAAGAACGTGTTGTCTCGGATTTTTAGGGAATTCAGGTCGTATCATTTCCATCAGCATTATACTTCTGTGAAAGTTAAGCCTCTTAAAATCTCTAATTGGACAGTATTGCAGCAGATGGAAACTGTGTGTTCATATCTCTAAGTTGATATTCATTCTTATTTCACATCAGTATTGCCATAGCTTCTGGAGGCCTCGGGTGTGGGTTGGTGACTCTGTGTGGTAGGAGTTGCACCAGCCGTTTGAGGGGTAGTAGAAATGACCATGCCTGAGTGATCTTTTGTGCTTTGACACCTTCTCATGGTCTCAGAGTAAGGCATGCAGTGAAACTTTCCACTCTGGCTGGACCTTTTAAAAAGGATCATACAGATTTCTTCTGCTAGAGCTGCTGGAGAGGAGACCTCCTGAGAGAGGCTGGAAATGGTGGAGGGTTTAGCAAGCAGCTCGTTACATGACCAAGGAGTTAAATGTGAGTTTCTAACAAGGGTCAGAGAAACCCTTGAGTCAAAAAAATTGCCATGTTTTAAGTTTAAAAAGCAATAAAGAAAATACCAGTTATGAAATAAAGGTAGCTGCATTTTTATTGAATATGTAGGAAAAAAGACTTGAGAAAGTGGTATCTATAACATTGACTTCTTCTCAACTCTTGAAGTGTTTTAGGTGTTAATGGCTATTGAGCAAGTTCTGCACTTTTAGTTTCCTAAGTGCTTAATACACCTGTTTTATTGATTCCTATTCTACAAATTGCAGCAATGTACTGTTGGGAGTATTAAAATGTTAGAGTAGATAATGGATAATTTCTTACAGAGAGATGCCTTTTAAAATATCATTTGCATTATTGTTTCCTAATTGGTATACTTTAACTACTTTTTAAAATAGGAAAATGCATATATAGTTAATATTCTTTGATTTGGTAGAAATACTTCCAGCATCCATGAAGACTCCAGTAGTTTGCTCTTGGTTTAGGTTGTCTGGTTCATAAGCAAGCTGAGCATGATTCACAATATGGGAAGTCATGGATATTCCTTCATATCTTTATGCAGACACAATTCTTCTTCCACTGCAGAAATGACTCTTTCCTTTTGTTTAATTTGAAATCAGTAGCTCACACCCCAAGTTCTCTCCAGCCAGGTTCTCAGGGCAGCCAGTGAAACTTGCTGTACAAGTCTTCAGAGCATTCAGATCTTATTAGTGTTTAAAAAACAGGACTCAAAACAAGGTAGACCTCTGACTATATCCCCCCATCCTGAGAGCATGTGTGTATATATGTGTCCCTGTCTCTTCATGGTGGGACAATGCTGAGATGTTAATAGGTATCTTCCACTCTCTTTCAGTGAGCAGGGAATCTTCTCCAACACAAGCTGATATCTTAATACCTGTTATTTTATTGCATTTGCTTAAGAATACCCATCAAACAATACTTTTAAAAAAGGAACACAGAGAAAATCCAGGTTTTGTGAATCTGTTCTGGAACACAGAAAAAAAAATGCTTTGGTTATTTTAAAAGAAAAAATAGATAAAAATGGTCATAAAGCAAATAGTGTAGCCCACAAAGTAATCCATTTGAAAATGTATCTGCTCTGCAGTTTCCCTTGATTTACTCCTAAAACATTTATTTGACCCTCTAAGAGAACAGCCCATCTCCTTTTTCAGCATTCTGGATATTTCTTCTTCTCACTGCATCACAAAGACAGTTCCTTTTTCTCAACAACTGGCAAAAGAACTTTTGGCAGACGTCTCTGTCTGCAGGAGCTGGAAGCCAGCATTTATCTTCAGCTTGTATGGCTTTTAGTCCTCCTCCTTCAGCTCTTCTTCATTCTTCCTTTACTCTTAAGAGCTTCTGATTATAAGGGACTGTTGTTTGCTGAGCTAAAGGCATGTACAATGCCTTGAGTTTCCAGGCTTCAAAGTGCCATGTTGTCATGAAACTGGGAATCAAATTTGTGATTTCCTTTTAGCTTTCAAGTGCCATTGGCATTTCTCACCAAAAGTCTCCCAGCTGCCATCTCAGAGCCTGGAGACAGTAGAGAGGAGCTGTTTCATGCTGGAGTTTTGGGTAAGAAACTCTTTGGTGCTGTGGTGCATCTTTGCTGCTGGCTGTCATCCTTTCCAGGCCTGAAGGAAGTGTGAGTGATCAGAACTGCTGCCCTGTTTCCCTCACAGCACTGCTGGCCAAGACAGCTGGTTTGCATCAGGGTCTTCCTTCAGCTGACACCCACCATCTGCTTTCCACTGTCATCTGCCCTCTGGAAACTCTAGTAAATACAATGTATGGATCTAGAGATGACTTGGAATGAAAGACAGATCTCAAGGGACATCCAGAGGATGTTCCAGGTTGTCACTGCTACTCTTTGGTGCTACTATGTGAAGGGATGGGCCTCTTATTAGGACTTGTCTCCTCTGGTAGTCACAGTGGAGCTTCTACTGTTGCTTTGATGAGGGACATTAAATTCTGTGGGCCTGTTGGAGCGAGTCCAGAGGAGGCCACAAAGGTGATCAGAGGGCTGGAATCCCTCTCCTATGAGGACAGGCTGAGAGAGCTGGAGTTGTTCAGGCTGGAGAAGAGAAGGCTCCAGGGGCACCTTCTTGCAGCCCTTCAATATCTGAAGGGAGCCTACAAGAAAACTGGGGAGGACTTTTTACAGGGGCTTGTAGAAATAGGACAAGGGATAATGGGCTCAAACTTGAAGAGGGGGGAATTTAGGTTAGAAATCAGGAAGATGTTCTTCATGATGAGGGTGGTGAGACTCTGGTCCAGGCTGCCCAGGGAAGCTGTGGATGCTCCATCACTGGAGGAGTTCAAGACCAGGTTAGATGGGACCTTGCACAACCTGGTCTAGTGGGAGGTGTCCCTGCCTGTGACAGATGGGTTGGGGCTGGATGATCTTTAAGGTTCCTTCCAACCCAAACCATCCTATGATTTTCCCATGCTGTTTCAGAGAACTCTTCACATCTTCATGCTCCCAAAGTTGGGCATCCCTTTCTTCTCATGGCACCTGGTCTCCTTGTGAGTCAGAAAGGCAAGACTGCTCACATTTGTCCCAGGTCTTGGAGATTTCCTTTTGAAACTGGGGCCCTCAGTTCAGGCAGCTTTCTGGGGGCTGTCATGCTCTTCCCAGAGGAAGGCAGAATTCTGCACCTTGTAGATGCAGTGCCATCCATCACAATTATGGAAATTATGCAGGTTTTATAAAGGGGAACAAATCATTCTGATTTTGTCTCTTGGATTGGGACCAAACATTCAGAAGATGTCTAGCAGCACTATGTTTTAATCAGAGTGGGTTTCTTCATCTGGAATATTAACTTGTTGGAGATGGCATTTTGGAAGAGATCCAGAAATCATATAGTGGCAATTCACTCTGCTGCTGGAGATAGATTTGTCCCAGAATTCAGCTGTAAATATTGTATATAAATATTAGCTACTACCCAGTTCAGGTCTTTTCTACACCAGCTCCTACTGTGTCCTTCTGTGAGGCAAGTTTGACAGAAGCTGGGGAGATATTTGCCTGTGGTTTTGTTCCCTGCTGAAGTCTGGCTGTTATCTCCTCTTCTGCTCCAAGACTCCTCAAGCCTGGATTGAAATGTGGACACATTTTCTTCCTCCTACTCAGAATCCATCAAGATTTTTTTTTCTCCCAGTAGCAATTAATTAGTTGCCTCATTAATCTGGAGGAAGGGTGAATGTTGAATGTGCTCTAGAGCTCTCAGGTTAGGTCTCCAGCAGCAGTGTTTGGCAGGGGTTGGAAACCAAGCAGTGTTTGACAGAAAACCTAGCAACAATTTTACAAGTTGGAGATATGCCTCAGAAAATAAATACTCTTCTGTGTGGTCACTTACCTGCGTGGAATGAAAAATAGGTTTATAAATTAAAAACAGAGAACAAGTCCACTTACAAATACCAAAATTAGAGTTTATATTCAGGAGAGCTCTATGTATAGAATAATCTCCTCGTGCCTGAATTAAAGAGCTGTCCAGGAGCTGCTTCACACCTTGAATACGATGGCTGCTAGTGGGGGAAGCCTTTCTGAGCTACTGGGGAAAAAGCTTCTTTATCTGTCTTTCTCTTATTTCAGGAGTAAAGAGTTTCCCAAAAACTCTTTACTCTGAGTTCAGTGAGCAATTTTTCAACCAACATTATTTGAGGCCCCATGTACTTTTAAGTGTGGAAGGCATCCATCCTGTGTTGTCACAGTGGTGCAGATTCTGCCATTAAAAACATACAGGAATGACTTTGCAGTGGTGTTTTTTAAATCTGTGCTTTGGTCTTTGGGACTTGACCTAATCTATAAACCCACGGAGTGTCAGTTCTGGGCACTGATTTGAATAAAACAAACAAACAAAATGAAATTTTCATTTTTTGTGAGCAAACAGGCACCTGATGGTTAAACTCTTGTGTCAGGCTGGTCATACACATTATTGAAACTGCTATAGGGGGGTTTGTTTTCTTCAGTGAAACAAAAACAATTTGATTTTAGCCACAAAAATGATAAAGACCTTTCTGTTGCTTTTCTAAAAACACAGTTTAAAATATTTCAGGGATCAGTAAAAAAAAAGTTGGTGTGAAGTTGTATTTTAGTTGAGGCTCTCGGGGATTTGTGTAATTGAATTTGAGCAGCCAGGATTTACATTTAATGTGTCATCTCAGGTCCTGTGTGTCTTGATGTGCAAACACGTGCTTGGTAGGACCTTTATTTTTTCTGTTGTGTTCCATTTTGGAGGCGTTGCCAGATGTGGCTTCTCTCCAGAATGAGGTGACCAGTAGTAGGACAGATACTTGGGCACTTGCCATAGCTGGTGTTTTCATCCCTCTCTACCCATAGGTTTGCTGTGACTACCTACATCTTAATAATTCTGGGTAATATTCTTCTTGAATAATTTCTGAGCAACTTGTCTGACTGGCAGCTTTTCAGTGACTTTTATCAGGAAGGTGTCTGGTTTAGAGGTCTGTGTTTCTGAGCTGGGGAACCAGGGAGTTCTCAGCTTCTCAGTGTGTATGGGGCAGTTGCCAGGCCTGGAGGTGTCAGGATGTAAAAGCATTTACTGTTCCTGCCTCATCTGAAACGTTAAACACAAACCTGGAAGTGGAAATCCAGTGGGACATAGATTTTCAGTGCATGGTTGGGTTTTTGTTCCTCAAATGCTTATTTGGGTTTTGTTCCAAACTGCTGCTTAGATAAATGTACTCGCCGTGGAGCTGCTTTTATGGCTTTGTTAACATAGTTCTCATCACAGCAGAATAGGATATCCTCTGCTCTGTGATTACAGTTTGTTCTTTATCTGTTCTTAATTTACTGTTTAATTTCTGTGCTGAAATGTGATAATGGTACCTGGGAGAAGAGGGGGTGTGATGTTTCTTCACAGGAGTTGACTGCAGTGCCTCACGTGCTGTGTTAATTTTGAACCTTTCTGAGTTGTAACGTTACGATACTTGAAAAATGTCATTTTAAGTTACAAATGATGTAAAGATTTGATTCTGTTCTTACTAGTCAGCAGCAGAGTTGCTCATCCCTTTTCAGATAGTATTTGTTCAGAAAAATGGTAGTTGAGACTTTCTGATCATCACAAAATCATAGGCTCCTATAGCTCATGTTCAATGCCTTCTGGTTTCTATCATATGAGCTCTACTTGCAGGACAGTTGAGAATGGAAAAATATTGCATCAAAAGCATAGTTAAATACATTTATAATTATACAGTTTGATATGCAGTACATAGTTTTAATATGTAAATGTCCTCCAGTGAATCACAATGAGGTAGAAAGGCATAGTTCAAGGCAATTTCCTTTGCTTTGATACCTCTAGTCTCCCCTCATAGCTTTTTTTGTGTATGACCAGTGTCAGTTCAAGACTGCCAGAAGTAGAAGGCAATGAATAATTTATTTTACACTTTTAGTAAAGGGGTATAAAACCACCCAAATAAACTTTATTATTCTCTCCCTCTTTCCATGTAGCCCCTTCACAGTGCATATAGCCAGTGGGTTTGTTGTCTTCCCAAGATATGACTAGTCCACACCAATTATTTACAATTTTTTTTCTTTATAAAGTATTGGTGGGTTTTGTCTGCTAACCTACCTACCTTGACCATAATATGTTCTTTAGATTTTATCATAGGCATCATCATGACACGTATTCATCATCATTGTATTATTTCTTTTATAATGCTTTAAATAATAATTCTCCAAACCCCCATTAAAGGAGTAGAGCAGGAAATAGAAGAGCAAAAGTTTTACATCTAGATGTAGATCCTGTACTCACATTTTCACCCAGCATCATTCATGTCTCCCATGGATTCTTCCTTCTAGTACTTCATTTCATACTGGTCCATGAGTAACTACATTAATTTACAGTGGTTTTTAGGGTTATGCTGATCAAAATATGTGATGAGTAACATCTTATTAGATCCCCATTCAGCAGAAATTTAAGGGAAATACGAATATTTGGTTAAATAATTTCTAGTGAGATGTGGCACAGCACATGGTATCTCAGCAGCTGATGGCAGATACCTTCATCTTTTAAAAACACTCAGGTCTGGATGCTCAAAACATTTTCCTTCCTGTGCATGGGTACCAACCTAGATGCTTTGTTACTTTGATGACTATCTCCCAGCAGGCTGTAAACTATTAATATTTTCATTCTTCTGCATTACAGGGGGTTCAGGACCATCATCATCAATAGCCATAGCTGGCACCAGCCAACCTGCCATCACAAAGACAACATCTGTGCTTCAGGATGGTGTTATAGTCACTACTGCAGCTGGAAACCCACTTCAGAGCCAGCTGCCCATCGGGGGCGACTTCCCCTTCGCTGGCCACGAACACTCGCTTCATTTTCCGCAGAACAGCTCTTCAAACAACAACCTTCCACATTCTTTGAATCAAAACCTCCTCAATTCTCTGCCTATCTCTTTGCCAGTGAATCAGCAACATCTCCTAAACCAGAATCTATTAAATATCAGCAGGAGAAGGCAAGTCTGAGGTCAACCTCAACCCTTTAGGTTTTCTCAACCCGAATGTAAATGCTGCTTTAGCTTTTCTCTCCAGTGACGTGGATGGGCAGGTATTACAACCTGTCCATTTCCAGCTTCTAGCAACCCTCCTTCAGAACCAAGCCCAAGCAGCTGCCATGCTTCCCCTACCATCTTTCAATCTGACCATCTCAGATCTGTTGCAACAGCAAAATAACCCTTTACCCTCAGTAACCCAGATGACAGCCCCACCTGACCATTTGCCAAGCAATCAGTCAGAAAGCAACAGGGTGGAGACCCTTTTAACCAACCCCCTGGGCAACCCCATACCAGGCTTTTCAGGCACTGACACTACTTCTAACCCCCTGCTCCTCCCAGCTGTCTCTGGGGCCTCAGCATTAATGGCCTTGAATCCCCAGCTGGTGGGAGGTGTCCTGAACTCTGCATCGGGCAACACCGCTAATCATCCAGAGGTTTCCATAGCCACCTCCTCCCAAGCAACCACTACCACAACCACTACATCACCAGCAGTGGCAGCACTGTCTGTCTCAACCCTGGGTGGTGGGACAGCAGTGGTGTCAATGGCAGAAACATTGCTGAACATATCTAATAATGCTGGGAATACATCTGGTCCAGCTAAACTCAACAATAACTCTGTGGTGCCACAGCTACTTAACCCTCTACTGGGGACAGGTCTGCTTGGTAAGTTCAATTTCTTCACAGATATAAAAGGAAAAAAAAAAAAAATTAAGAGGGTTGGGGAGGGGGAATTTTGGATTCTAGTTTCTATTCTTAAAGACTCCACTTTATCATACTTTTTTTTTTCCTAAGGCTTTTGTATGTCACAGCTTGTTCTATCGAGAAAAACAATTGTTATTGTCAGAAATCTAAAACACATTCTAATTTAACTCAGTCACATTTAATACTAGTTTTGGAAATCATTTTATCTTCCGTTCTTAATTCTGATGCCACCTTAGACCCACTATTTACACCTGAAAATTCTGTAGGCAGTTGGACTTGTTCCATTTCTCAAGTAGTGAAGGCACAGGAGCATCTCTGCAGCGTTCCAAGTGCGTGTGGCATCACAGGGTTAGTACGAGTGGCTGTGCAGTAGATGACAAATGGCCAAAGAGCCTTTTTCCAAAGGAACCACAAGTGCCAAAACTGTAAGCAGACTCCCTGTAAAGTAACCCATGAAGCACTTGAAGTAGGTCCTTGCACAATTTCAAAGGGGAAGGTTGCCCTTCCAGCCCCTTTATTGTGTATTTATATTTTCTCATTTCTCTTTGTTTTTTTTATCACTTTAGCTTGTAGTTTAGAAACCCAGAGTATCTCACTTGGCAATCACCTACATCCCAAAACAAGTGACTGAAAAGCCCTTCAAGACAATTTTTTTTCTACTGTACCTTTTGATGATTTTTACCAAGAATCCTTAATCTAGTTAGTACTCCTCTGTTCTTTGGATCTACATAAGCTGATCAGTAGACTAGGAGGAGGAACTCAACAGTGGCAGAGGGCTGCTAAGTATTTTAACACACCTCATGCTTACCTACTAAATGGCTGTTGTGAACTCAACCCTGCTTTACATTTTCCATGTAAAATGCAACTAACCAATGATTTCACAGATGGAAATGTTTAAAAAAAAAAAATCAGCTATAAAAAAAAAAAAGGAAATGGCTATATCTTTAGGCTTTATTATTTCACAGAGGTTCAACAGCATATTTATTTTACTAAAACTAGAATTTTCATGTAAAGTGAGATTTTCATGTAATATGAAATGTTAATACAGTTGTTTCTCCAGAATATAAAACCCAAAATTGTTTAGAGTGTTGGCTGACGTGAGCCAAAAAGCCTTTGCTTGTTTGCACTTCCATTATTTTGTCCTAGTTATTAAAAAAACTAGTTTTGTTGGGTTTTTTAAATCATTTTCTCTTTCTCTCTCTCCCCCTTCCTCCTTCCCCTCACCACCCCAGTGCTGTTTGAAGCAGTCACTCTTTGGAGACTAAGAGTAAGACTGAAAGGCACCAGATATCCTAGAGGCTCATGCTGCCATGCTTGGCTCTGTACCAGAGGCTAAGATACTCATGGCAGAGACTTTTGGAGAAAGTCTAGAGATGTGTGACATGCAAAAAGAAGCAATAGTGAAGAAGTGAAGGAATAAAGAGTAGGAGACACATGCCTTGAGGAGCATTCCCTAGAAGACTGCAGGGAGAAAGTGTTGTTTTACAGAGGCATTTGCTCAGCAGTCAGTTAAACTCTGAGTCGAGGAAATTCCTCCTGGCTGTTGAAAACTCCACTGACTTGTGTTTCCCTGTGTTTGAATTGCAGGTGACATGTCATCTATAAACACTACTTTGAATAACCATCAGCTGAGTCATCTCCAGTCGCTATTAAACAACAATCAGATGTTTCCTTCAAATCAGCAGCAGCAGCAGCAGCAGCACCTTCTCCAGGGCTATCAGAACATGCAGGGCTTTCAAGGCCAGCCCCCCATTCCTGGCCCAGCTAACAACCCAAACCCCATGGCATGTCTGTTCCAAAATTTCCAGGTAGAAAGCAAAATAAAATCAATATTCAAACAAATGTGCAGTAGGTAAAATTAAACCCTCCAGAGTTTGATTACTTCTTTTTCCAGAGTGATGAAGACAATGTGATATATACAATTACTTGCCTCTTTCAGTAGGTCTTGGGTTTTGCAAATCAGTAACATTTGCTGCTGAAATTTTATGCCTTCCTACATAGAAATTGGGTAGGGGTTCTTCAGAAAGAGTTGTGCTGCATGTATTGGGGAAGAAAAATAAGCTATGGATGTTCTGGCAATTGTGATACAGTTTTAGCAAAACTATCTTCCATTCTGCAGAAATGCTCATAAATTCCTGCTCAGCTCACCTGGAACGATTCAGTGGTGAGAAATAACTACTGGTATCACTTTGCAGGAATTAGAAAGTTGATAAATAATTACAGGTGACCAGAAAATTCCCCCTGAAAGGGAACGTAAGAGCCTGCTGTGGGTTGTGTTAAGAAAACAGGCATCAGAATGAATGTACAGTGACAAACTGTGCAAAAAAGGACACCTCCCTGCTGTCCCCCTGAACAGCCAGTTCCTCATCTCAAACTAGCACAGTGACAGGAAGCACAGCAACCAAAAGAGGTGATAAACCCAGAGGTAAAAGAGGTGTTTATTGTCATTATTCAGCATCACTGTGGCTGCTGCAGAACCCCAGAGGTGCTGAGGGAAGCGAGCAGGTGGTGCCAGAAAGTGGTGGCTCCTTTTTCCTTCCTAAAGGGTAAAGTGTCATTTTCTCAGTGTAGATCCTGCACTGCTCTTGCAGAATCACAGCCCTCTGCCTGCCTGTTGCCTCCCTTTGTGTGAATTTTAGTCACATTATCCCAATTTTTTTCTTGCTTCAGATTCTCAGTTGTATGACTAGTGATGGTGAGTAGTTAAAGGAGCTTTGGGAAATATTGAACCCTTGTTTTTTGCAGTTTTTTTGTTCTAGCTCTGTTACTGACATTGTCTCCACTGCTTACATATGTGACAAGAAATATAAAAAGCAGAGTTACTTTAATCTGAAGGTTACAGTTTCCTGTGGCAGTGCCTGACATTACAGCTGCAATGCAAAGGGATGCAGGCATGGTTTACAAGGGACTGAAGAGAAAAAGATCCCACGAGAGAAGCGTGTAACTGAAAAGGGAAAAAAAGACAATATTTGCCATTTCTGAAAGGACAGCAATGGCCCAATTCCAGAAATTGAATGAGGAGCATATGAGGAGGCCAGAAGAGCAGTTGGTAGGGAGGAAAAGCAAAATTAGGGCCTAGGTAGGAATGAAAGAGAACAGCTTGGAACAGAAATACTGACCTGGGTGAAGTTGTTCAGGACTTGGGAGAAAATCAGAGGAGGAAATCCCTGCAAAGATTCTGAGAAAGGTGATAATGTAGTGTCAGCAGTGCATGGCAGGTTGGGTCATTTCCTGCAAGACATCTATTCTGATCCATGAGGCAAAGACTGAGAGCCAGGGTTTTGGTTTCCCTCTAAATTGTGCTTTTTTTGTTCTCTG
>NW_008583446.1:0-3899 GCF_000691845.1 Merops nubicus | reverse complement strand
AGGAAACTTCAGAACTGCATATAACCAAAATGCCATTATGGACTGTAACAAGTGGTCCTTCTGGCCACCATCCTGATGCTTTTATTTCAAGGCAACAGAATTTGTCTGTTGAAATGGAACTGTAGGCAGAGTAGCAATTTCCATCTTTCCCTCTGCTTTTTCCAGGTGAGGATGCAGGAAGACGCTGCTGCCCTGAACAAAAGAATGATCACTCAGATGGGAATGGCACCGGTTCCTGAGAGCTCCAACGCTCTGCTTCCTCCTTTCCAAGAAACATCTTGTGATCTGCAGCAGAGGACTGAACCACCTCTGGGACCCCAGGCGAAGGAAAACCTCCCTGTCACCGCTCAGGGGGACGCCTCGGTGGACGCCATCTACAAAGCAGTGGTAGATGCTGCGAGCAAGGGGATGCAGGTAGTGATCACCACTGCCGTTAGCAGTACCACACAGATGAGTCCCATCCCAGCTTTGAGTGCCATGAGTGCCTTCACAGCCTCAATTGGTGACCCATTAAATCTCTCCAGTGCTGTCAGTGCAGTAATCCACGGCAGGAACGTTGCCGACCACGAAGGGAGGATCAGGAACGCGAGAGGAGCGCGGATACTGAAGAACTCGGAGCACGTTAAAAATTCCAGTGAAGGGGATGGGTATGATTATTACAAACCAACGAGTTGTAACACCCCCAAAAAACAGTGGGAAGGGGAGCAAAGTCCTGTCGGTGAGATAAATAGGTGGAAATGTGATGAGTTTCTAGAGCACTCTGCCCACATCCATAGTAGCCCTTGTCACGAAAGGCCCAACAACATCTCCACACTGCCACTGTTACCAGGCGAGCAGCATCAGATCCTGTTAGCACAGCGAAACTGTCAAAGTGATAAAATGTTGGAGGAGAATTTCAGGTATAATAATTACAAAAGAACTATGATGAGTTTTAAGGAAAGACTGGAGAACACTGTGGAACGATGTGCACACATAAACGGCAACAGGCCTCAGCAGAACCGAGGATTTGGGGAGTTGCTGAACACTTCTAAACAAGACCTGATCCTGGAAGAGCAATCTCCAAGCTCCTCAAACAGCTTGGAAAGCTCGTTAGTTAAAGACTACATCCATTACAATGGAGATTTTAATGCCAAAAGCATTAACGGGTGTGTGCCTAGCCCTTCAGATGCTAAAAGCATCAGCAGTGAGGATGACCTGAGGAACCCCGAGTCCCCCTCTTCCAACGAGCTGATCCATTACAGGCCGAGGACGTTTAACGTGGGCGACTTGGTCTGGGGCCAGATCAAAGGACTGACTTCATGGCCTGGGAAACTAGTAAGAGAAGAGGAGGTTCACAATTCATGTCAACAAAACGCTGAGGAGGGGAAGGTATATTTATATATCTATGCACATCTCTCTCTATCTACATACACCTGTACAGATGCTTATCCCAACTATCTGGGTCCATTCTTTATTTTATTCTTTGTCTTATTTTGCCTTTTTTCCCAACTGTAGCTTGCACAACCAAATTGTTCCCATAGCTACCTCATGAGAAACTTCTACCAGTGCCATGAAACAGGTGAAATTTTGCCTTGATGATGCTATAATCAGTGATTTGTGCTCAAAAAGACTTGCTATGCAAAAAAATGTTGTTAAAAAAAAAATGGTTTAACTTGCGTTGTGTGTTGAGCCAAACTTCTGGCTGTGTCCAAAGAAACTGATGTGGAGGTAGCAAAAAGTGTGGAATACTGCAAAAGGGAAAAGTGATCTGATCAGATTGAGGAGCCTGTAATAAGTGAAAGCTCTGATGGATGCATACACTCTTTATGAGGGAAACATTCCAGTTTGCTCTTTCATACTAAAATCCTTTTTTTTGTTGGTGGTGACAAATTATATACTTGTTGGGGAATATACAGAAATGACAGTTATCAAGGAGTTACTGGTTATTTTGTATTAATATTACCAATTCTGGTCTGCACTGCTTGTATAACACTTTTGTGGTTCTTATGCTCCACATGTTCTACATATAAATTATTTTAAGTGCCATTTTATAAAATGCAAATTTAAAAAATAGGTAAGCAAAAAGAAAAGGTTTGCTGAAGCAACGTGTTACCTCTGACACAAAGAAATCACACCACTTTAGAATTAGGTCTTTCCCCCATTTACCTGCCAAGTACATTGCACAGCAGTAGCCATAAGAACATGACAGCGGGTTGGACCAAAATATTCCTTTCCCCAAAATTTGCCAACAGCAGGTATGCAACATGACCTCTAAAAGGTCACTTCCAACCCAGCCTGTTCTGTGACTCTGCACAAGAGCACGGTGAGGAGTGTGTCCTCACCAGGAGCTCCGTGTCCCACCACTGCTGCTCTTGCTGCAGCTCATCATTGTAGTTACAGTGAGGTTGATGTGCAGATGGACTTTCCCCAAACAGTCCTGACAGGCCTTGGGTGAATTGGTGCTATGAATAACTGGGGTGATGTTTGGCCAGAATGGTTTCAACCCTCATCCAAGAGAACTTTGTTCAGGAGAACTTGAGTCTCTCTTTACAGGGGGCTTCTCTGTTGGCGTTTTGAGCCTCAGAGGTTTCAAAGAGCTCTCATCTGAGTATGCTGAACAAAAGTATTTGCTTCCTAGAGAAATCAGCATGCTTCAGTAACAATATTGTAAAGCTTACTTGCTCATTCCTTTTAAAGGTTAGATCCCCAAGTTACAAGGCAGTTGATAAAAAGCAGGTAAATGAGACAGATCACAAACAATACAACATGAAACAAAACTGGGAAAATTAGATGTCCAATATCAGTGTCCCATATGGATGACAAATACAGTTCAGCACGTGTGCATTTATGTGTTACCTTCACAGACCTCTGTATCTGTACCTGTAAGACTGGTTTGATACATTTTAAGAGCTTCTTTTTTATAACTTTTGTAAAAAGGTGACTTCTTCGTTTGCATTCCTCAGCAATGTTATGAGTTTGCCCCCCAATTTGTGGCTCCTGGAACGTATAGTGGCTTTTGTGCAAACCCACCTTCTTTAGCTCTGTGTCTCTTGTGTACCTGATGTAAGCACTGTGTAACGTGACATTCAGCAGCACTGGTTTTATTGGATGCTGGAGCATGAGGAGCAGGGGAGCAAACTGGAAATTCACACACTGCTGCTCGTGCAGCTCTTGTGGAGGCAGCAAGAGAGACCACCCCACGTTCTTCCTCAGGAGGCCCCAGGGCATGGATCACCTCTCACGTCAGAAGGCCTTCAGTTTAATAGTAATTATTTTAAATTAAAGGAAAAAAAACCAGCATGTCTGATTTTGTCCAACCAGAAGTAGAGAGAGAATGACCATGCCAAGGTCAGGGGCTGAGGTTGAGAGGTGGGGTGCAGGGGAATGTCGAGGAGGTGCCAAGGTGCCTTTCTGCTCTGGGAGCCCTGTTTCTAGTTGAAAATAGGAACCCCCATGCACAGTGACAATCTGTGCACATGGTCAGACACTCCTGGGGCATCTTGTACAGCTGCATTCTTCAGATGTTCTGGCAACGTGGTCTGAAGAAAAGAAAAAAGAGAAAAAAAAAATTTAAAAAAACCCTTGAAGACAAAAAATAAACAAACTGGATTTTCTAGAAAGAAATTTCTAAGTGGTCTTCAGAAATTCTGCACTCCAAAAAGTCCTGAAAGGTTTCACAGTTCATGGTGGGAGTCTGAAAATTGTATTTTCTGTGGAGCTTTCCTAAAACATCTTTTAAAGTATTTGTATAACCAAATGTTAACCTCCTATACTGTAACATTAGTTTTGCGATGCTGTTGGGATTTCATGGTACTTTGTATATTCTCTGTTCTTTATAGCATACATAATTTGATTTTTGTTTCCATTTAAAAGACTTTGGGTATTAAATGTAATAATGCTTCTGTTTGAAGAGCAGCTAG
>NW_008583445.1:0-14226 GCF_000691845.1 Merops nubicus | reverse complement strand
GACCCCTGAGGGACTCCACTAGTCACTACTGGACACAGTCCTGAGCCACATTCTGTAACCGACCCTGCTTTGAACAGTGGAGTTGGATTAGATGATCTGCAGAGTCCCCACCAACCTCCACAATTCTGTGATTCTATGATTTCACTATCTGAGACAAGGCAAACCCTTTTTTTTTTTTTTCTTTAAATCCTCTTTTTAATTCTATTTTCTGCTGATATAATTTATGCTGGAACATTCTCCTTCTATTTCTTCAGTCACTTTCTGACTAAAATATGTCTCCTACTGTACATCCTTCAAATAATCCTCATTTATTAAACAGAAAGATGATCTGCACTACTTTCCAATACAGGACCAACTGGAATGTTTTCAGTCGAAACTCTGTATTATCAAAGGTGTAAAATGGGTCAGTGTAGTACTGCTTTCTGAATATAATTCCAACATAGGAAATACACTGATCAAGAACATGGTTCTCACCCATCACAGACCACATCGCCTTGTAATACAGCTCACCCTGCTTCCTGAGGAACTCTATTTAAAATACTGAGACTGTCAAAACAAACGTGAATTTCTTTCACTTGTCTCAAAACAGACAATTTTTTAAGCTTACTACCAATTATTTAATAACTTTATTAATTACATCTTATTTATCGATGCTAAGTGTTTCTGAGCATGTCAGTTCAAGAATTCTTTTCACGATACACTCCAGCCTGTACTTCCATTTTCCTTCCTACCAGATTTGTGCATTACCAGACAAGCTGACAGTACAAATTCACTCCAGAACAGTGGCAGCATGCTATTGATTTTTTTGTTGAACTTGCCACAGGATACAATGCAATGTTTATATTGGATTTATGTTTTATGCTGGCCTAGGGAGGACACGATATGTGACCCAGCATAAAGTCCATGGAGAGAAAGCTACCCTTCAAAATGCTTTGAACGAATTAGAGTGAGGGAGGTGATACTAGATCTGCTCTGTATGTCATATGGATGTGGCTTTATTAACTGGATACTGACAGCAGCTTTACTATGTCACTGCACCACGTCTTATTCAGACTCCTCCTCATTTGTTCTCTTTGTCCACACGAATCTTGCAAACCTTACTGCCCGCTGTGTTTGCTTTAATGGAAAGTGAAAGAAACGAGTCCTTTTTCAGCTCACCTCTGGCACTTTCACAGGACAGAGGAGTGTAAGCTTCAAATGCCTTAGGTGGAAAAGGGTCTTGATCTCTCTGTTTCAGTGAACGTTGCAAGCACTTAATTATTATGTAGATGTAGGCTGTTAGCATTAACACCTCCTTTTGAATCTCTCTTTTGTTCCCTGAGTCAGGCATGGGCTTCAAAAGCTGGGAGGCTTATCTCTGCCCTTCCCAGTTCCTCCTGCTAAGGGACCTCTGCCCCTAGTGCAGACTGACAGTGGGGTTTCGGTGGCCTCTGGGTACGGCGCTGTGAGCCGGCACAAGAGACCTGGCTTAGGGAGCAGTGGAGGTGCCGGCGCCCTTAAGATGAGCTGAATTTCTTTACTAAACTGAGATCCTGTCCCGGCTTCAAACCTGCTAGAAGTCTGCCCATGTTACTTTTAGTTGTGTCACTTTTTATTCCTTGAATATATTTCAATTGTTATTTACTGCAACTCTAGTTCAAAACGCCTGAATTGCTGTTTGTATCATTTTCCCAAAATATTCTAATAATTTATAATTCGGTAACATTTGGTTGATAGTATTCCTTATAAACCACTTAAAATTATTGCAAATTCATGTCAGCACATTCTAAATATCTAAACTGGATAATTTGAAAACATTAATTATTTTGATAATTTTCAAGGATATTGTTACAAAGAATTGGCTGATAATACCCTAAGAACTGTGCTTTTAGATGGCAGGTTTTAAAATTAAAGAAAATATTCTCTGTAGCTATAGATACTCTCCATTTCAATACAGACACAGTGACTGATACTAGCTGAGGTTGTGACCTTATACATGATCTGCATTACTATAAAGTCTCTCCTCAAAAGACAATAATGTTCAAGGCAAGTTCATCCCTGGTGAACCTGCAGTGGCTCCAGGTGGATGAGTAGCTCATTTACTGCTATTTTTAAATTATCTTTCAGAAATGCAGTGAATTACTTAATGTGTTTATTCTCACAGAGGCATATACGCATTATGAATGCTATCAACCAGCAATTACATTAAATATTTTCCAAAATATGCAAGTGCCCCAAACTTTCATTATGAAGTGAAGAAGTCATAAAAGTTAACAGATGATCCATATTTGATCCCCATTCCCCTCAACTACCTTTGGAAGACTCCTCCAAACAAGAAATGGCAATGGTTTAATCTTTTACTCATTGAATTAAATCCATGCTAAGCCTTAGTGCTGTCGCTCACTCTGGTTTATGTGCATCTTATTTCAGTTATTTTATACTGACTCCTCTTCAGTTTAAACTCAATAAGCCATTGTTGCTCACACTTAAGATTACCCACATAAGGGTTAACACTGGTTAAATTAAAGCCATCTAATTAGGCCAGAATTTTCACTGTCCATTAGCATTCTCTTACATCTGCATTTTGAGTCGTATGTTTTTGACACTAGGAGCCTAAAGTTAAAGTCCCAACGTATTGTCTGGAGGGAGCTGCTCAGCGCTGAGCATTTGCAATTCATGGCCTGAGTCCTTCATTATTCCCTGGCAGGCAATGAGAACTGCAAATGTCCCATCACTTCGGAAAAAGTGGTCATTACTTAGAAGGATAAATGAAGATGCCACAGGCTAATCTCAAGTCCTGTCTGAAACAAAGGCTGGCGTCTTTAATCTCGGGACTGTAGCAATAGATCGGACATAGTGTAACACAGAAATACCCAACTTATTCTCGGCATGACATATTACATGATGAGAACTATTTTTCTTTTTGTATTCCTCATACTCTCCATTCCTTTTCTGGTTTCTTCCTGATCCACATTCTTCCTGGTGGTCCCTCCCTGACTGAAGGCTGAATCACTGAAATTCCTGTTCCTTTGCTTCCTGCCAAAATGAGCTGGTATTTCCAAAAGCACCCTTCCTTCCAGTGACTAATATGTTACAATACAGGTTTGCTTTACTTGCTGCATGTTCTGTTTTGTGCCACAATGGTTCTACAAATAAACAATTTTGTTAACAAAGTGAATATGACAACAAGGAGATCTTGAAATGTACATAGCATGTATAGGACAGTAGCAAAGGAAAAATCATTCAGCAAAGAAACAATAGAGAAAACTGAAAAGCTGAGACTCCAGGACTGATGTAAAAATTGTCAAAAACGAAGAAAATGAAAATGATTGACAGATACATCTACATATGCATGAGATCTGGAGGAAAAAAATAAATCTACAGCCTACAGAGACTATAGACAGGCTTTCCCAGTGGTAGGTGTTTTCTAGCAGAAAGCTTTTGTGCCAGGTGAGGTTAAAACATGTGAAAATAGAAAAGTGGAAGAATTAGAAAGGGATTAGAAAATGAGCAAAGACAAGAAAATGACAAGGAAATGGCTCACTTGATGGCAAACTAAATCAGACACATTTTATATTGCTTAAGTGTCTGATATAGGCTAGCTGTCAGGCTGATACAGGCATTGGAGGTTAGAAAATTTGACACCCATCTACAAGAAAGGGCAGGAAGGAGGATCCAGGGAACTACAGACCTGTCAGCCTGAGCTTGGTGCCATGGAAGGTTATGGAGCAGATCATCTTGAGCATCATCATGCTCCATATACAGGACAGCAAGGCCATCAGGCCCAGTCAGCATAGGTTCATGAAAAGGAGGTCCTGCTTGACAAACCTGATCTCCTTTTATGACAAGGTGACTCACTGAGTAGATGATGGAGAGCCTATGGATGTTGTCTACCTGGACTTCAGTAGTCTTCAACACTGCTCCCCACAGCATTCCCATAAAAAAAATGGCAGCTCATGGCTTGGACAGGAGTACGCTCTGCTGGATGAAACACTGGCTGAAGGCTGGGCCCAGAGTGGTGGTGAATGCAGCTAAATACAGTTGGCAGCCAGTCACAGGTGGGGTTCCCCAGGGCTCAGGTATTGGGACCACTTCTATTTCACAACTTTATCAGTGATCTTGATGAGGAGATAGAAGGCACATCCTCAGTAAGTCTGCAGATGACACCAAGTTGGGTGGCAGCATTGATCTGCTTGGGGATAGAAAGGCTTTACAGGGGGACTTGGACAGGCTGCATCAATGGGCCAAGGCCAGTTATATGAGCTTCAATAAGGCCAAGTGCCAGGTCCTGCACGTGGACCACAACAACCCCATGAAATGCTACAGGCTTAGGGAAGACTGGCTGGAAAGCAGCTTGTCAGAAAGGGACCTGGGGTACTGACTGATAACTAGATAAATATGAGCCATCAGTGTCCTTATGGCTAAGGCAGCCAATGGCATCCTGGCCTCTATCAGAAATAGTGTCCCCCTGTACTTGATAGTGGTGAGGCCACAGCTCAAGTATTGCATTCGGTTTTGGGCATCTCAATACAAGACAGACAATGAGATGTTGGAGTGGGTCCAGAGAAGGGCAATGAAGCTGGTGAAGGGTTGAGAGCACAAGTCTTGTGAGAACTGGCTGAGGGAACTGGGGCTATTTAGTCTGAAGAAAAGGAGGCACAGGGGAAGACTGTATTGCTCTCTACAGCTACCTGAAGGGAGGTTGTAGAGAAGTCAGTGCCAGTCTTTTTTCCCCAAGAAACATGTGATAGGACAAGAGGAAATGGCCTCAAGTTGTGCCATGGGAGGTTTAGGTTGGATATTAGAAAAAAGTTCTTCACTGAAAGGGTTGTCAAGTGCTGGAACAGGCTGCCCATGGAAGTGGTTGAATCATCATCCCTGGATGTGTTTAAAAGTCATGTAGATGTAGTGCTTAAAGATATGATTCAGCAGTGGACTTGGTACAGTTAGGTTAATGGTTGGACTTGATGATCTTAAAGGTCTTTTCCAACCTAAACTATTCTATGATTCCATTATTTCATCCATTTATCTTACTAATTTTAGAAAAAAAAAACAAACTACTAGTTTACATGGGAGTCCTCTGGGATTCCTGATAAAAGTGAAATTCTATCACAAGTGTAGATATGTTTTCAGTCAAAACTGATTATTTCCTTCAACTAGTCTCTTCTATAAATGAACCACCATCAGTTATGTGATACTCAGAGCAGGAGCAGAGAGATCTGTGGCAAAAATAAATTGGTCATTGCTAAATCAGTTCAGCTCCTATATAGCCTTCTCCTGTCCCTCCTCATGGACAACAGTCCCATACATTAGCTTTCCTAGAAGTCATTCACCACTTCATGTTTGTGGTCAAATCTCTGGTTCCATCCACTGTGAATGCATCTCCAGGGTCTGATCCAGAGATGCACAATTTATGGCCAGTAAAACAGACAATATTTTCAGCAATATGTCATGTGCTGATATTAAAGATGAATTAACATAGAAAAACTAGGTAAAAGAGTTTTCACTGGCAAACTGTTTGGATATACAGCTCCTAGTATAAACTAGAGCTTCTGGTTATCTGGCACATATGTCCCTGAATTCTAACTCTCCCATTATCACTCTTCAAGCCAGCTGTCTCAAGCTAGGGCAAATACAGCATAGGATTCCTTTAGTATAATTCATCAGCTCCACTGCATTTTGTAGAGCTGCCTAATCTTGCAGTGGTAGAAAACATGAGCCATTGTCTCCCAAAAGCGTTTTAAGCTCTGAGATGTTGCCTACTTCAGATTTATGACCAAAGTAAGTATTCTGAAATTGTGGTGTTTCCAGCAACATAAAATATTTTTTAAATTTTGAAAACATCTTCAGAACAAAATCCTCTTTTCTGCCCAAGCTCAGTGGACATGAAAATATACTTCACCATGTCTAACAGTTTCTGCATTTGAAATGCAGAGCTCTTTAAGATAACAAGAATGTTGTTTGGGGCAGCAGGGGCAGGCTGCTCCACCAGGGAAGGCATGGAGGCCAGGAGCTGGGGTTGACAGGGACACAGGCAGGAGCACTGCCTCACCAACAAGGTGTTGGGAAGTTGAGTCAGTGAGTACAGATCAGGAGCAGGTCTGGAGGCAGCAATCACAGTCTGCCTCAGGCTAACAGCTGTAAGGTCTGTGATGATGAAGTAGGTCTGAGGCCAAACCAGGGGGTCAAGTCAAGTCAAGCAAGGCAGTCAAGATCCAGGTCAGAATGAGAAGATCCGAGAGGATGTGCAGACAGCTGCTACACAGCTGTGAGGTAGCACAAGCAAGACCAGGCAAAAGAGCATTAACCTAATAGCAGCTCCCAATAGCTCTTCCCAGGGAAGGAGAGGCAGGCCCTCACTCTTCATTTCTTTTACAACAGCTCTTGCCAGCAAAGAAGCTGAGCTTGACTCAGCCAGCCAAACTTCTTGGAGGTGAGAGAGGCACTGAGGGCTCTGAGAATGGCATATTGCATTAGACTGAAAGTCCATCTGTGATAGGTGCCAGCTGTAGAAAAGAGCTGACTTCACCCTCTTTGTTTTGGTTTGCAGACCAGGCACTCTCACTGAAAAAGGAGCTCTGCTCCTCACTGTCTTTCTCTGGATTTTCTTCTCCCCTAACACACAAATAGAGGTAGAAACAAGGAGGAGAAGCAGCACCACTATGCCTGCAGCCCTCAGTGGCCCCCTGCCCCAGCATCAGTGTGTGAATTGCCACCACCATCTTCTGAAGTTTCATGTCCCATTATGTTTGTAAAGAGCCAAGGACTCTGACAACTGCTGCACCCAGCACCTTCATACAGCAAAACCCACAAATCATAATCTGAAGGAATAGCTCCTACCCTTCCCCATTTTTCCCCTGTGCCTTCAAGGGCTATTTGGGTCAGCATTATTTTCTTATGTGTGTCACTACACTTCTCAGTTACTGCTTCTTTTGTCCCTCCAGCTATTGGCTCCTTTTTTAACACATACAAAACCTGTTCACCTTTCATTTCTTCTCTCTACAGTGTTTCTTCTGCATGCAGTTCCTCCTGTACTCATTGTTTTCATTTTCTTCCTTGTGTCTTTTTTCATTTTTCTTTCACCTGTCACAAAACCATGTCGTTCCTCTCCACCTGTCTACAGGCAAAGGGTGAGTTGCATTGTATCAGAGCGCACCTCCTCGCTCATGCCACCTGACATGGTTAGGTGGTGGTGGAGGTGCAGCCAGAAGCAGTAACAGAAGTGGTGCAAATTCAACTGCAAGGTGGAAATTGTGTTGTGGTGTGGTGGTGGCCCCTTTTCTTTCCCTGTCCAAGGGCTGGGAGGGTGTTTTGCCAGTTAGATACCCTACCAGGAAAGGCAAGGCTATCAGCAGAAAAATCAGTATAAACTGATTACCTATTTTCTGTAAATGGAAAAACAACATAGCTCAACTAGTCACAGGTACAATAGAGGAAACCATGGATTCAAACGACATAGAAACAGTATAGTTTGACTAATAATGAGTGGAATAAACAAAGTAACAATCCCCCTCACCACAGGTGATACAATAGAGAAGAAGAGAAAGGAAAATAAGGAACCTAACACCCCCCACAAAGCCATCCTATAGGAAATGACAGTTGAGATCATGTTTAGATTTTACCTTATTGTTTGAAGATAGTCAGAGGGTCCTTCCTATGTAACAAGAACACTCTGCCTAGTACCTCTACCAACAGACAAACTCCACAAGCAGGGCCTGCTTTAATCTTGTTCTCTTAACAAGCAGGACACCTGCTGCTGACTACCCAATTGGCTTTCATCCATGATTGGCCAGATCCTGGGCAAAAGCCAATAGAAATGTTTTGGTACTCATCTGGCCTTTTCCAAAACAGCTGATGGCTTTGCCTCACACAGTTAGTTACTTCTCCCACAATCGTCTTTGCAGAGAAACTAATTCCTCACAACAGAGATGGGAATTGTCCGTATGTCAAACCCCAATTCTGGGCACTTTAGACGATTCAAGAAAAAAAGCTCCAGTCTACTCGTTGATGCCTCCATTTCCTTCTGTTTGTTTGTGCTGGATGCTGAGGGAGAGAAGATCCTCTACTTACAGGTGGTAGCAAGTAGTGGCCAGCAGCTGGGCTAGCATTTGCATTAGGTGCAGTGCTGCTGCTCTGGAGCAGCTGAGAGGCCACAGAGTTCTCCATGATAGTGCTCTGGCTTCCCCCACCCATATGAATTTTTACCATCACCTGCCCGAGAACAACGTGGGTCTCCTGTGCAATGAACATGATCTTGGAAAAAGAGCATCTGGGGTTTAGATTAATCTGGAAAGAATTCCAAGACAAATACGAAGTGTTTTAAGGAGATCTACAGAACTGCTACAGGCAATAGTCCAGAAGAACCTAATTTTATGAAAGAATAGACCATATTATTAGTCCCACAAACTGACAGCCTAAATGCATCCACTGCACAGCACAGGGCCAAAGGCATTCTAAAGGAGGAAGAGAAGGTAAGAGGTAAGAGTGACTGGATGTGGTGCAGTTGGTTAGCCACCAGAAATGTGCGGTTCAATCATTCCTTTTTGGAAGGAACATTTGTAAATGCTACTGGCAAAACTATTCTTCCTATCTTCACAAACATTGCACAAAAAACCATGATGCCTCTAAATGGCTGTGGCCTGCCTTGCACTGCAATGGCAAACACTTGGAAAGCACCACAGCAGTAGTTTCAGGTAGGCAGCAGTAGACACTACTAACATCCCTTTGCTAAGTAGATATTTGCATAGCATGCAAGCAAAGTTTTTGAAATAAAATTAATCATACCCAGACAGAGAAAATCCTCTGTGCTTGTGTTCAAATTAATTTGCTGTGGTGTAGCGCTGGACTGCGTGTTGAGCATACCTGCTCTCTCTCCTCTATTGTCACAAGTCTTCCTAATTCTTTGGGTAGCATGTAATTTAGAAAGCCCCTTCTCTCTCTCCAAGGGGCAAATGAGTCCAGGTGATACACTGTTTAAGTGAAAAGGCATTTTTAGTAAAGGATGGGAAACCAGAATAGAAAATATAAATATCAGTGACTATATGGTGCACCCATTGAATATAATGTACAGGTCTTACCAATAGCTTTGGTATGCAGACCTAGAAAAGTTACCAAGAAAAAGTTTAACATGGTGATGGAGCAATGGGATGATTTCTGTATGAGGAATGAGTACTTGGACTTTTAGCCTGTGAAAAATCGGTTTCTGGCAGAGGGAGAAAATCACAAATGCATGGGGAAGACAAATGGGGAGTGGTTATGTACTGTCTCTCACATGAGACCTAGAAGGCATAAAATCAAATTCTCAGGTGGCAAACAAAAGAGCTACTTTTCTATGTGGTGCATAATTAAACTGTGGAACTAATTGCAAGATACCATGGGTTTCAAAAGTTTTCATGATTCAAAGAACAATTAGACAAATTCATGGTTGAAAATACCAATAATTATGATTTATGAATTATTATGATTTATGATCAAGAGAAATGATTAAAAGAAATCGTACCTTTTTGGATCAGGCCTTGGTCTGACTCTGCTAGTGAGAAGCCTGGTTGTCTCCCTGGGATTAAGCCTTCAGGATAGCCTGGAGATGCTGATCTTCCTCTAGGTACTAAGTGGCAGTTGCTGTACTGATAATGATAAAAATAATAACATACAGGGCTAGATACAATTATACTTCTGAAGGATAGTGCAACAGGGCGGGCCCAAATTGAGGGTGGGAAGCATGAAAAGACAGGGGCCCTGGGTTCCCCTCTAGCATGTGAAAACAACTCTACAGGGCAACTTGTGAATTTTGTTTACAAACTTCACACTTATTAATTTAAAAAGGAATACATATTGGTAAAAGGCATCTGTCATGATTGCTGTAACCCAAAAGCAGGCCTCAAAGTCTATAATGAGAAAGGGGAAAAAAGAATAAAAAGAGATTCTTACCATAACCAGTTTTAACTGGAAATATGTTAATACAAGGTGGTACCTGGTGAACAAACTAGTTTAACAAGATGAAGTAGAAACCCAGAAGGCTGATAAAAATATCCAACTTGTCTTGTCCTAGTGCTGCAAGTGAAAGATCTAATCATATAATTATTTTAGGCATCTAAGTTAAATGCTGAAATGCCCATGGAAAATGCACAACTCCTCTATGAAATAAAAAAAATGTGGCCTTCTAGTTTCAGATGCTCTGAAACTGTTTGAAACAGGCTAAGGTACACAGTCCGCATGACCCAGGGTGGCATTCTTGTATGGCACTGATGTACAGTGTGCTCTTCCATTTTCTAAGCATTACCTGCACTGAGGTGACACAAGGGGATTTTTCTGGATCCACTCCAAGCAGTAAAAATATTAAAGGCCAGTAATGAGACAGCCATCTGTTTTGCCAATGACCAGGCCCAACAAAAATGATACAGCCAGCAGGAAGATGAACCAATACGCAGACTGTATTGTAGACACAAATGTTATGATATGAATGACCGCTGGGGGTACAAACAGGTCAACCAGCTGGTACATGATCGACGCCACCCCCAACGATCTCACAAAGGACGTAACTTGGCCCACAACAGGTGGTACAAACAGAGACCTGAGGTTGCCCACAGTTGGCATGGGAAACAGCCAGACCAGCAAGCTGAACACATAAGAGAAAGGTGCCCACATAGTGACTCTCACCTGATCAGCCCGCGTTCGCAAAGGTCTAAACAGACTGGGGGCCCAGCTTCAAGGAGAGTCAGGAGGTCTTCCCTGAACCAGGAAGCTCTGTGGAGTGCACTCCACAGAGCAGACACTCCTGACTCCCTGCAAGTGGTCCCAACTTTTATCCCCAAGCAGACACCTGACCTTTGTCACTTCAATGTGGGACCCCTGGGGCTCATTTCCCTTATGGCTCTCCCTGCAGGGCCAGCCGCACCCTGGGGGGAAGCTATAAGGCCAGCTCACCACCTCTTTATGAAGGGCTGTGGGAATCACCCATATGTCAACCTTAATTTGGGGCTCAGGGTTCAAACCCCAGCATTTCACCATCACACTTCACCCAAGATAAATGGACATCAGTATCAGCGCAAAGCAAAGAGAGATACCACCCTGAAGAGATGCCCGTCACTTCCCTGAATAGTTTTTGACAGAATGGGGGCCAACCAGGGGCAGGTGCTGTACAGATATTTGCTCTGGTTACCTGTGGAAAACAGTAGAAAATCTTGGAACTGGGCATTCTGTGTTCCAGGACAGGCAGATGTGTCCTGGGCCACCCACTTGTGCACAGCAAACCTCCCTCCACCAGGCATTGCTCTGAAATGATTGCCACCCTTAGGATACTGTGCTTCAGTTAATGCCAAACAGCTGCAATCCAGTTTTGAGTTCTGTGTACACATTTGCAGCTAGCTGTTTGCAGCTGGCTGGCTAGCTATCTGCCTGCAAAGACTCCAATAATATTGAGTTTATTTTATTGACACTGAATTTCTTAACAAATGGATCTGGTTATGTGACACGTGACTGTGTAAGCACTTGCAAAAAATGCAAGGCACTGAATCCAAACCATAAAATAGCTACCTATCCTGAAGTATCATAAACCAAACATCAGCTAAACAGTAATAAGACAACTGACTGAAAAAGAAGGGGAATATGCCCTCTTCATCACACAGTGCTGCATTCCTCCACTGCAGTCCAAAATATCCTCATCTGAATTCTTACCATTCACCACTGCAAGGCTGTGAGCACAAGACATTCCATGTTTGTGTCACCATCCCTGCCCAGCCCATATGAGTCATTTACCTCCCAGCTGCCGGTTGTACATCTCTGATGCCGTAATCTCACCTCTGTGCATAATTTTCACCCTTCTCTTGATAGGTATTTGGAGGTCACTGCATGCAGCAGGGATACAGAGGACATTAGCTTCACTAGTGTAGGCAGAACCACTCTGGCTTTGTCCCAGTCATACACTCCCCCATCACTGCAGGGTGGCTGAGCAGAGTAAGTCCTGTTCCCCTACACAGGACAGCTCCTCTGCCCGTGCTGCCCCCGCGTCTGGCAGGAATGGACCGAAGGAAGGAGCATGCCCACGTGGAAAGTCCTTGGCTGAAGAAATCAGCGAGCTACACCCACCCCAACCAAATCAAGCCATATGGCAGATATTTTCTCTTTCTAGAGGGAAACCACCAGCTTCTCTGCTTTCTTCTCTGTCTTTCTTTCCTCTGGGAGAAAAGCAGGCTTTTCTTCAGCTTAAACCCACCAAGTGAGTGTCCAAGAGCCACTTCTCCCAGTAGTCCCTGGCACTGAGACTCCCAATGAGTTCCAGCTTTCCCTGTTGGAAATAAGTTGTCCTGTCCTTACTGCTACTTGGGGTTTCCTTCCAACCACTGAAGGGCCAAGATCACCTGCACCTTAGCAAACACAGTCCCTCTCCCATGGCCAGTGACTAAAGACAGGGAGATTGGGAGGGCTGTGCCACCACCAGCTCCAAAGGGGCAGTTCATGCTTCTACCTACCCATACAGATTACAGATTTTCTGGAAAACATCTTAATCCAAGGAGACTTGGGGTGGTGATGGTGGTATTATTCTAAATATATTTAAAACTTGGTAATGGACGTCTAACTTCTACATTTCCATCTTTCAGCTTAAAGCTAGAGGTTTCTTAAAACATTGTTTGTTCCAATTGCTTTGAAACTTATTTATGTTGCTGACTGCATAGCATTCAATTTCATATTGTTCTCCAGAAACTGCAACTTCTCCTTTTTTAAATATCATTTCCCATAAGTCAGCATGCAGTTCTACTGGTATTTTAATAATACAGTATAACTTGATCCCCTTCACATGTTACTGGAAAAGTGTTTACGTTTCATAACCATTTGGCAACTTTTACTCAGCTTCATAATATTTGCTGTATCCCTTTTGCTAATATCTTGACTAGGATCTTCACATCTGAATTTAATAATAACTTTGTCCTCAATTTTGCTTTCGTGTATTAAGGATAACTATTATCTTATGAGCTTGAATAGAAACTGGTTCATCATCTGGGTTTGGAGAAAAAAAACTAGGCTGGGCACAAGGAAGGATTTTAATACCTTCCAGTTAGTGTCCAAAATCACACATGTGAGGCTTAATATTTCTGATATCGCTCATGCAGCCCTTCATGCTAATTCAGAGAGCAGAAGAGGCAGAGTATGTAAACTCCTCAAATCTAGCTGAAAGAAGGGAGGGTGCAGGGCTGATGGAAAGGTTCGACAGAAGCACAGACAATGCTTGTGTTCATGGATACACATTTATGGTAGGGGAACATTTTGCAGAAAATGGAGTCGGGAAGATTCACCATTGCTGGAAGGTTACAGCAGCCAGGAGGCCTGAAGCAGCCCTGGTGTCAGCAGCCTCCCTGTCAAGTGATGCGTGTTCCTCAGCGCTGATTTCAGACTGACCTTGTATATGAGAGAGAACTCTATGTCAGTGGCCTTAAGGTGCCTGCAGCCTCACCAGTCTGTGCCAGTGGTGTCCTGGATAAGTGAATTTTGCTTATCAACCCCAGATGTAACCCCTGGTAGAGGCAAGCTGGACAGTTGTTGGAGACCCCAAGTCCACATCTGAGCTCCTTAACCCAGCTCTGGGGAAACCTTGGCTCAAAGCATGATGGGCAGCTGGCAGGCAGCTCTCGCACAGATAAATCTGACAGACCAAACTCTCACATGGAGCCTGTCTCCTCAGTGAAAGAGGTCACTCTTTTTCCTGTCCTGCTCCTCTCTGCCAAGTCATGTCCAGAACTGGATTTAGGTGCTTACATGACATGGTTTATGTGGTGACTTGGTGGGATGTGAAAGCTCTGCTAACGCTCATTTCAGATGACACGTAGCTGTAACACAGATATGCTAAAATCATGTCACCACCTCTCTTCCATAAACACACAAATACTCTGCATTTCCAAACTCTAAACATCTTAAATTAATTCCGGTATTAATGCATGAAAACATAGAAGAGCCCCGGGGGTCACTCCGTCGAGTGACGTTATTCTCCGCATCCCATGGATGAACAGGAGATAGGTGGAGACAGGCAAGGACCTTCCTTGCAGTCACACTGGAAGTGTGAAGAAGACCCAGACCTATCGGCTCCAAAGCGTCCCCATAAAAACTGCCCTCCAGTTTCATTCCAAGGGACATGAAGGTGCGACGGGGACACCTCCACAGCTCCTGGACGGAAGAAGGTTCGGCTTTTCCCCGAGCACGCCTCCCTCCCACCGTTCCGGCGCCCGGAGCCAGGCCGCGGCGGCGCTGCCGGCCCAG
>NW_008583444.1:71141-87315 GCF_000691845.1 Merops nubicus | reverse complement strand
ACCCTCATCATGTTGGGACTCTGGGATTCTGCGTCCTGCATATTCCTGCATTTGGGGTCTGAGGTTGTGGTGAAACCCACCCAATCCTTGTGCCTACAGGCTGGTGTGATTTCAGGTCAGGTCTGTAGCACACTGAACGAGGATAACTGAGAAAGTCCTGAATGCTGAGCACACTTCTCACTTCCAAATTTCTCAGGACGAAGGTGGAGAATTCAGCTGGGTCTGAAAGGAAACGGGTCAAGCTCAGAGGAAATCTGTCTGTCCCCTGTC
This sequence comes from Merops nubicus, assembly GCF_000691845.1. Classification (NCBI taxonomy): domain Eukaryota; kingdom Metazoa; phylum Chordata; class Aves; order Coraciiformes; family Meropidae; genus Merops; species Merops nubicus. Next base: position 87,045 of record NW_008583444.1, on the reverse strand, counting down.
AGCAAGCTCTCAGACCATTTTACTGGAGAAAACATATCACAGAAAACAACAGTAAAGCCAGGTCAATGGCTCTGTGCAGCTATGCCCAGGTCAGCAGCTCAACCTCTCCCCACATACCTGTGTATCAACCGTGCTGGAAGCCAGAGCAGGAGCATCCCTCCCTGCGGCCAGTGGTACCCAGCTGCTGGAGCTCAGGGGGTTCCTCCCTGTGCATCAGCAGCAGCTTCCATGCAGCCTGAGCCCGGGGCTCCTCTTGGCAGGTCAACAGAAACATTCAGAGTCCTAACAAATTAAAGTTGGAGAGAGGCATGAATCAGACTGAAATCACACGTGGAGTTACAGGAGCCAACGGTGCATTTTTAATATACTGATTAAATTATGCCATAGAAAAGCAAGTTAAAAAGAGTTCCACTGTGTTTAAAATGTTAACTTGTTTGTTTAGAAAATAAGTATCCACTTCATATTACATTACATTGTTGAATTATTTATTTACAGTTCAAAATACCTGTGTTATTTGTGCTAGCTGCCATTACAAATACCAAATTAATGTTCATTTATTTCTCCACTTATGCTGTGGAGATTGTATTATGACTTTATCAATTGGCTTTTTTTTTTTTTTCCAGAGAAACTTATTTCAATCCAATTTCTTATGTCATGTTGCAGATAAATGAAAGCAAAGGCCCCCCATATTGTATGTGAAATCTGTAATACCCTGGCTCTAGAGGAAAGCCTTAAACAATCAAGCTAAATATGTCAAGGGACTTTTTAATACACTGCACTGATGAAGCAAGAGTATTAAATTTATTCAACCATGAAGGCAGCTTTGATTATCACACACCTCAGCCCTGCTGACGTGTGTTGACCATGAGAAAAAAAAAAAAAAAGGAAAGAAAATGAAATGTGATTAGTTCCTGATGGGCTGAAATTCCTTTAATATGCGCAACATGGGGGGAATTCATATTAAGAGCTTCCATCAAGGGTTTTTTTCCCTATCTGCTCCACGGCACAATGAGTCAGTGTCTCGGCAGGGTGATAAGGTTCCTGTTGGTCTCTGCGTGGGCACACGGGGGGGTGCAGCTATTGCTGGCTGAGTGTTTGCTCTGGGAGGTGGGACGTGTGCTGGGCATGTCCCCGCAGCCCTGGGAGTGGCCACCCCAGCCCCATTCCTGCACACAGAAGCGGTGATTGCTTTGGGATTTTATTTGTTACTGGCTTTGGTTGTGCAGATCTGGAAAAACGATTAAGTTACAAGATGTTTAAAAATTATCTTTGGGCTGATGCTCAACAAAAGCCTATTTCTAAGACCTTACAAAAAATAAAAAAAAAATCTGTGATGCATTTGAGTGAGACGTGATTAGAAAGCACACAAACAACTGTCAGGAGATGGAAGGATGCTGGGAAAGTTGTGAAGGGTAATCATGAATCCCTCGGGCTGGGCAGCACTGCAGCACTTGTTGCCCTGTTCCTGCTTCTGGGTTTGAGGGTGGCATAGCTGAATTGTTTTTAAGAGCGGGTCTAGTGCCCACGTGCACGGCACAGGCATTTACAACTGAGTTATTACAACTCCCTGTTTTGCTTCTCTGCTGCCTCCGCAGTTCTTTCACACATGCTCGTCACGAGTACCTGTCAATGAGGCAGCTCAGAGATTTCACAGGATCCAGGAGAGGTGTGAAAATGGGCTAAATCATCAGCACTGCTGATTCCTGGGAGCTGCTGGTAGAGGCAGAAGGGATGTGATGATGGCTGTGGAAGGGCGGAGCCAGAAGGGAAACATTATGGGCATTGGTGGGCACTGTAGGAAGGTCTGGCTGCCCCAGCTGGGGCACAACTGCCCCCAGAGCCCCCCTGCCTCCCAGCCCCTGGCCCCAGCACAGGGGCACCTTCACCCACCTGGGGCAAAGAACATCTCTGCCTGTGGGTCCTGGGTCTGCCCCAACCTCAGTCCTGCACCTTCAGGTCCAGAGGTGCCACAAAAATGCTCCGAGGGCTGGAACCCCTCTGCTGTGAGGCCAGGCTGAGAGACTTGGGGTTGTTCAGCCTGGAGAAGAGAAGGAGGGGACCTTCCAAGGTCACCCAGTCCAACCCCCTGCAGGGAGCAGGGACATCTGCAGCTAGAGCAGGTTGCTCAGAGCCCCGGCCAACCTCACCTGGGATGGTGCCAGGGATGGGGCAGTGACCACCTCTCTGGGCAGCCTGGGACAGGGGCTCACCACCCTCAGCATTGAAAATGTCTTCCTTCTCTCTATTCTCAATCTCCCTCTTTCAGTTTCATACCATCCCCCCTTTTCCTGTCCCAACAGACCCTGCTCAAAAGTTTGTCCCCCTCCTTCTTCCTGGTCCCAAAGATAAATTATAAATTTGTGAAAACCCTGCCTGGGATTGAAGCTTCCACCCTGCCTGGGTGGGACTGTCCAGCGAGGCTCCAGGAGGTGAGCTGGGGCAGGTGGTGCCCGGAGCTGCAGGGCAGGGCTAGGCAGGGGGCTCCCCTGGCTGCAGGAGTCTCTCCAGGCCAGAAGGGTGTTCCGAGGACTCGGAGTACTGTGTGACCAGAGCAGGAGAGGGGCTCTGCTGTCCCACAGCAAAATGTGGCAGGCTGGCTGGGTGAGTTTGATGCAAACCGTGTGGCACTGAGCTGGCTGCTCTCCCCGGGTCCCAAGTGTGACAGATGAGAGCTGCAGAGCTCGTGTGTTTCAGTGGCGCGGTGCTGGAGGTGATGAATGCAGTCTTCAGCCAGAAACTTCAAGGTTCACTTTTTTTTTATTTTAAGGGGAACATGCATATGCTTAAAACCACTTGCAACATTAATAATACTTCCCTGCAAGGAAGATTGATATAGGCAGCATAAATACTCCTGCAGCGTGCATAGCTGCTGGTAGACAGCTACTGTGGGTTTTGCCTCCAGTGTTAGAGCTGAAGACTAGACGTCCAAGTCAGGATTTTTTCTTTCCCTTTTGTGAGGAGTGTGCTCCAAAGCTGTTATTTCACTTGCACCTTGCTGATGACTGCACAGACACCATGTAGCCCAGTTTCATGAGAAGACCAGCCCACGGGTGGGGATATGTGGGGACAAAGCCATGGCACACGGCTGGTCTTTGCAGCACTTGAGACAGTGAGAAATCTGGAGGGGCTGGGCTCTCACCAGGGACAGGGGCCACACGAGCACCACGGTTCTGCCAAGCACAGCAGAGGGGTGAGTTTTGCAGGACTTGCACCACAGGTACTTTATTTTCCAGCAACAACGAAAATTTTCTTCCCTGTGCTTCTGAGGAAGTCATTCAGGGTTTAAAGAGGCTGCTGACCCCAGCCCAGAGCTCTTGATTAGTCGGGGAAGCCAATGCTGCTTTCACTTGCTGCTGCCCCTCGGCCACACTGTGTTTCATTAGTGCAAACCCCAGCTGATGGGGGTTTCAGCTCCAGTGCTGAGCCCTGAGCACAGGCAGTGAGAGAGACACAGGAGCAGAAACCTCCAGCCCCAGTGCTCTGGTGTCCTGCACCATTCCACCCTGACCCCCACTCTGGGAGGAGGAGGAGGATGCACTCAGGGAAGCCTGTACTCAGTCCCATGCTTCATGGAGGAGCATCCTGCTCACTGCTGGGGGGATTTTTTTTTTTCTCTGAGCAATATATTTGGCCTTTAGTACACAGGAGACTTTTTATCTTCCAATTTCTTCAGTAGGCTTAGAGAAATTGTGAGTATAGAGCTGGAAAAACACAGCACCACCCAAGGCGAGCTTAAATGGAAGCCAAGTCATTACTGAGCAAGTGAAATAAATTCTGGGTATTGGAAAGAGACCAGGGAAAGGCAAGACACGCTGAGCATAAGATGGAAAAATGGCAAAACATACAAAATGAACAAACCTTGGGAGTTCAGCCTTTATGAAAGACTCGGAGGTCTCTGTGTTTTCCCAGTTGAGTGCTGGCTGAAAGAGGGCTGGAGCTGCAAGCAAATAAATGTTGTCCCATTATTTGTTTTCCCCTGTGTTCATGGAAACAAAAATTGCATTAAAAACTACCTGACTTCACTATCAATTTTTATCCCCAGCGGAACCACAGGCAGGGCTTTCAGCTCTGGCCTGCAGAGACTCACTATTCAGTGGCCTGTGAAGCACTCCACAGCCTGTTCCCTCGTTTACCTCATCACTCAGATGTTGGGTACCAGGTGAAAAACAGGAGTCTTAGATTTTCATAGCTCTTCATGAGGTCCTTCCTCTTTTTCAGAGATTTTTTAAGTGAGGAAGAGTGTTGTCTTCAGTGACATTATGAAGGTAAAAGCAGATGCAAAGGAGATGCAAACCATAAGCATGGGAATATCCATACTGATTCCCACCAAGCCTTCCCAGTCTGGGACCTGAAGAGGAGTGTGGCAGCAGAACCAACCATGATGTCTCAGCATAAACTCCCCACGCACCAGGGTCGTGTAGCTTTGAGGTCCTCTAGACCTAGAGCTTGTGTCTTGTCAAGCACATCTCTAAATGGTTTAATTGGTCTTGGAGATGCCACAACCTGTTGATATCCTCCATGCTCTGTGGCTTTGAATTCTGCTGTTTGCCTCTGATCATGTTACTCTTCCTCCTGTTGATATTCAAATGAAACAGGAATGTATTTTGAAAGATATTCTGATTTAATTCAGGGTTTTTGCAACTACAGTTAAGACTTAGTCTTCATCTTCACCTCAGTTACGACACAAGAGGAGGCAGAGATGGTTCTGAAGTGATGCTTACAGGCATTTGCCACTTTGAGAATGTTTTAAACAAGTACTTTTGAACAAAACCTTTACAGGCTGCCATTAAATAAAGCTGGATGGCTGTGGTACTTAGATGGACCTCTGCTCAAGGAGGACACAGCTTTATTTGCTTCACCATGCAGAGTGCTGGTGGGGGGATCACACTGTCGGGAGGTCTTACCTTGGGCAGAGGTAAAGTGGTTCAGAGAATCAGAGAATTGTTTAGGTTGGAAAATATCTTTAGAAGCATCAAGTCTGACTGTTAATGTAGCACTGCCAAGCTCGTATGAACTAGGGAAAAACACTGATGAAAAGAGGATCAGTAGGAAAGAGCCTGAAAGTGAGGGCTGAGGGACAGTCCTGGTGCTGTTCCTCATCTGAGCCATTTTTGCCCGTGCAGTAGAACAGCAAGAAACTCTTGGTTCATGAGAGAAACCTCTGTGGTATTTCCTCCTGGTGTAATGGCAATTAAATCTGGATGAGGCTGGGATGGTGGTTTCAGGAAATCTCCCAGTGCTCAGGAAAGGCTCAGTGGTGTCTTACCCTCGTGGGCACGGGACCCTGGGGCAGGAAGGGGCTGACATCCCTTGGAGTAAATATTAACTAAATCTGGATGAGGCTGGGATGGTGGTTTCAGGAAACCTCCCAGTGCTCGGGAAAGGCTCAGTGGTGTCTTACCCTTGTGGGCACAGGAGCCTGGGGCAGGAAGGGGCTCGTCCCCTGACATCCCCTTGGAGTAAATATTAATAATGATGTGCTGAGCAGATGCTGGGTCTCATGTCATCTGCAAGGAACCCAGTTAATATTTCAGGAGTGAGGCTGGGATGGTGGTTTCAGGAAACCTCCCAGTGCTCGGGAAAGGCTCAGTGGTGTCTTACCCTTGTGGGCACAGGAGCCTGGGGCAGGAAGGGGCTCGTCCCCTGACATCCCCTTGGAGTAAATATTAATAATGATGTGCTGAGCAGATGCTGGGTCTCATGTCATCTGCAAGGAACCCAGTTAATATTTCAGGAGGATTCAGATGAAACCAGAGATGAAACAATGGCAGAGTCACAGTATCATGGAATAATATTTGCTGATTGAGAGGCATGCAACTTTTGGAAAAAAAAAAAATATGGGGGACATCATTTGCAACTTGTTCTTGTGAAGAGAGAAGTCCCATGACAGATTTCAAATCTTTGGCACAGCTTTATAACTTTATCAAAGATAAGCATCAAAGCAAGAACTTTGTTCTGAAAAAAAAAAGGCAGAAAACAATCAATAGAAACCACAACAAAACATAAGATCAGGATAATCATGTTGTACCACCAGAAAGGTACAGGCTTTGTGCCTTCTGTGATGTTTTCTTCATGACAGTTTAGTCTCAGTGGCACAGTGAAAATAACTTGCTTGTCTCGTGATTGACAGGGAATTTAAATGCCAGCAAGGAAATGCCACTAGGAAAAAAACCCTTAGCTCCCATATTGTACACCTGGATGCAGCCTTGGATCCAACCAGCTTCCCTGCAAGTTAGTGGGTAATTGGACCCATATGGCACCTAAGAAAGTGCAAATTTGGGTTTTCAGTATGAGGAGAAGTTACCTGGGAAACTGTCTACATTTAGTTACTTATCAATATTCAGTGCTATGCCAAGACAAGATAAAGGAATAAGCTGGAAACTTGAGAGCTTTAGATAAAACAGGCCAATAAGTACATTAGGAGAGTATCTAACTCTGATGCTGAACTTCAATCCTGACCAAATCACAACAAAAACAAACATTAACTTTGTTATGAACACTACTAATATTGTTGGGGTTTTTTTTTCCTTTTTTCTTTTCTTTTTTTTTTTTTTTTGTAATCACCTTTCCATCTATAACTCCCTGGATGAACAGTCAGTGAAAGAGCAAGTGCATCTCAGATGCTGTTGGGAGTTCAGCTGGAAAAGTTTGGTACCATAAACATTGCACAACTGAAGTAGGAGCAGCTCTTCCTGGTTGAAGTGCCAGGAGCTCCAAGGAGACATCCAAGAACTAGGAATGTCTGCTTGGAAACTGATGTCTGACCCACGTGCTGTGTGGGGATCACTGCTGAGCCAGCGAGGATCTAGGTAGTGGCAAATAACAGAGGCTTGCATGCTGTTTTTACCAATTTTTCCTTTTTTAAACCATTTTTTAGGTGATCAGAGCAATTTTTAGGATCTCTTAGGAGACCAGTGATCTCTCAAGATCTGTACCCAAATTGCAGCAAGGCTGAACAGCCCCAGAGCTCTCAGTCTCTCCTTGTCCCAGAGATGCCCCAGGCCCCTCAGCATCTTTAGAGCCTCTGCTGGACTCTCTCCAGTAGTTCCTAGGTAATCCTCAGTTTGTTTAACACGAGCAGGCAAGAGGAAAGGCAGTGTCAGGGCCACAGCAATTGTTACCAGCACTGAGCTCACTATTGATTTCTGTGGTGGAGCTGGGAGATGATGCAGTGTCCTGATCTCCCACCCAATGACGTCCTGCTGCTGAGCAGTGGAGCTGGGTGCTCCCTTCCAGCTGCCAGAGTGGCCAGATGAGGCTCTGTGCTGGATCATACCCTGGTCCTGGTTTCATGCTCTGTGTCTGTGGGATGAGAGATGAGAGTTGTTTTCCTTGTGTGTGCTTTGATGTGCTGCTTGTGTGTGCTGGCACAGCCCTCATTAGTGACAGACTGTCTGTGAGTGACATGTGGGCAAAAATTCTGACTACTTTATCTGTAAAACAATAAAAAAACTTTAATCATAAAAAAGGAAGGGCCAACAGTCTGCTTCTGTGATACAGACTTCTTTTTTTTATTAGGTCTGAGACTGAGAATGGCTCTTGTTAAGAAATAGTGGTTTATTGCAGCGGGCTGGGAGATGAGATAAGAGTGAAATACCAAACACCACGCACAAACACAGAATGTGTGAAAAATTGCAATGATAAGGTCTTTGGAGCGGGTTCCTGCTAAGGTGATTGAGGTGCGACACTGCATCGTATTTGCTGGAGAAGTTGAGGAAAATTGCAATATAATCAATTAAAACTGGTGCCGCTGTGCCTGGAGAGAGCTGTCTAAAAGAAAAATATAATAAATAAATTTCTGCTTTACTTTTTGTCAAGGTTATGTGACTTTGCAAACAGACAGTGTGGCTGCTGAGAAGGCACCACTGCCAGGAGCAAGGAGAGGCTGGCACTGGAGCCAGCTTTGGGGGGTTACCCTCACGATGCTCCCTCGCAGGGGAGGGATTTGCTCCCCAGGGCCTTTCTCCTGAAGCCTCCTCCCTGACCTGCTGAAGTTTTGGCTTGAGAGATGGACTTCTCACCCAGCCCCAGCTCGGTCCTGGAGGACAGCCTGTCCCTGGCCAGGTCAGGCCCTGACCGTGCCACCAGGGCTCCAGGACAGCCAGCACCACGGGGACCTCCAGCAGACCTCTGCAGACCCTGCTCCCCAAGCTGGGGAGCACCTAACCTGCAGGACTACGGGCACAGCCAGGCCTACCCTGTGCCTCTGGATAGATCTGCTCTCCTGGAGCCTGTGGAGATGCTGTGCCATGCTGGTGAGGTACCATGGAGCTGGTGGCACCGGTGGAGCGTGAACCCCGTGCCCCCCGGTGAGCCCCCCCAGCTTCTGCTGGCTCACAGGCAGCCCACATACCAGCACGTAATTAGTGTGTTTTTTCCTCTTTCTGTCTCTCTCATCAAGTAAACTCTCATTATAATGTGTGGGGTTTGTAGTGAGATGAATTGGGTGCTTTAGTAAATACTCAAATTCTTTGCTGTGAGGGTGGGGAGACCCTGGCCCAGGGTGCCCAGGGAAGCTGTGGGTGCTCCATCACTAACCTGCTCTAGTGGGAGGTGTCCCTGCCCATGGCAGGGGGTTGGAACTGGATGACCTTTGGGGGTCCCTTCCAACCCAACCCATTCCATGTCATACTGTGGGACAGTTACACCCCCACAGAGGGGCTGCACAAAGCCCCCCCCACCCTGGCACTGTGCTCACCTCTCTTCTCAATGCCTTGTTAAGCAGACACGTAGCACGCTTTGAGTGCTGCATCCACTGATGGTGCTGAGCTCCCTGAGTTGTGTGGTGCCTCCCTGGCAAACCCCTTCACTACACCTGTCACAAGAACTTCCAACACTTGGCACCAGGCTGAGGTGGCGCTTGAAACACACAGAGACTCCTCTCACCCCCACCACCTGCTAGAGAATGTTGGGGAGTGCAGAGCTGAATGAGGTGGAGGCATCCCACGTGGAACAAACTGTGTATGGAATGTCTTCATTAAATAACCCTGGGTTTGTAGCTTTTGAAGAGGCAGGATTACAAACGTTTGCTACACGTACACACATATGTTGTCTGGAAGGTTTTGTTGCTCACACAGGCAGCTGTGGTTTATACGCCAGGAGCTGTTGATGTTAGGAGAACAGCATCTCGGTTCTCCTTATGTCAAAGCACGATTTTAGATAGAATTCTAACAAACACTGTCATTTCTCATTCTCATTTATTTTAGCAAATAATTTTAGGGATGAATGAATTCTTTCCGGAGAGTGCTGCTGCTATATAATGGGGCTAATTAAGAGATTTTGGATATAGAAAATAATTCAAATAGTTTACAAGACCAACTTTAAGTAAGCACATGATTTTATAGAGACTTTTCTTCTACAGATACTCATATTGCTCAATGGCAACCCTCCTTCTCAACTCCCTTCCATCAAAGCTGGGAAGAAGGGAAGTCCTAGTGGGAGGGGATGAAGCCCTTCCAAAGGGCATCGTTTGAGTTTCTGCACCAATCGCAAGGACAGGAGTTTAATTAGCACAGTAATTTTCTTTCATTCCTTTTCAATATTAGGAAAAGCCCAGATCCTTGGATAAATGTCACTTGTTTTCCCTTCTGCATCCTCTAGGTCCTCTGAAGTGCTGACAGATGCAGGGCTCTGTTTATGCCTCAGCTCGAGCTCATTCAGAAGATTCAGATACTTCAAAGCTTTTGGTTGATTATTTTCTGTGTGTTAGTTACATTTCAAAGTCAAATGATTTTTCAGTAAAAAATTCTATTGTCATTTAAATCGTGCTCATTTTAAAACATCAAATAAAGTTCAATAAAATTTTGTTTTTAAAACACTGAAATCAAGTATTTCAGTAGAACTGACATATTTCATTTCAATAGTTTTACTGAATGTTTTTGATCTTCAGTTTCCAAAGAGCTTGTCCAAGTGAAGTCATTAGTGCTTACACTTAAAAAAATTAAGTCTTTTGAAGATTAGCATCATGATAACATTTCAATTTCATTACGGAAAAATGTTTTTATTAAATCAAAATGTCTTTAAAATGTGTTAGAAATTTTGATTTCTTCCTATTCAAATTTGAAAATGGAAAATCAATTCATTGAAACAGAAAATGCAGATCCTGCCCAGATATTGAGATATCATTTATTAAGTCCAAACCAGGTTTTGCTTTAAAGCAAGTGATGATTCAAGACACTTAAACACGGACCATTCAAAACAAACTATGCTCAAGTAATTTAAGTTACAATATTATGAAAATCATTACACTGATTATAAATGTGAACCCAATGGGCACGTAAGTGGGAGCAGGAAAACAATGTTCTTTGTATTTGAGTAAATGTGTATAGGAAGAGCTGTTCCTGTTATGGCATTGCCTGTTTTCATAGAATCATAGAAATATTTTGGTTCAAAAAGACCTTCAAGACCATCACATCCAACTGTCCACCCAGCACTGCCAGGTCCCCACTGACCCGTGTCCCTCACACCACATCTCCACGAAATCAACACCAAACCCAGCCCTCTGATGGCAGTGATGTCACCATCACCACTGGGGCTGTGGGGCAGGCACTGGGCAGGTCCCAGGCTGGACCCAGCAGCAGATGGGAACCAGATCCAGGAGCTGGGTTCTGGAGCTGGGTTCAGGAACACATGGATCAGGATCAAAGCAGAAGGGACAGAGTCCTCCTTGGACACCAGCCACTGAAGAAGAGGCCTGACCCTGGTGATCCCTCAGCTCCACACTGACCATGCCCTAGCTGGGATGGAATCCCTCCTTGGCCAGTTTGGGGTCTCCTGTCCTGGCTGCTGCTCCCCACAGGTGCCACCTCTGACTCCCTGCAGCCCAGCGTGGGGCACAAGGTGGAGCAGTGCCCTTGGCCTGCCCAGGAGCAGGGAGAAGCAGGAGCCTTTCTGCACAGCCCAGCCCTGGGCAGGGACTCCAGAGATGCAGAGACGGGCTGTGGGACCTGCCCTGAAGTTCAGAGAGTGCCCGAGCTGAGCAGAGACCCCTGAGCTGAGCAGGGACCCCTGAGCAGGATCAGCTCTGGCCTGGCTCACAGCAGGGCAGGGCAACAGCTCCTGGGGCAAATCTCTCTCATTGTAGTCCATAAACTTAATTTAAACAAATGTTTCCATGAAGTCTCTTAGTAGGAAGGGACATTGCTCTCAAGTCATCAAATTAACACTGTCTGCCTTCAACTGAGCGTCACTTTGGGTCTTTTCTGAACCAATCCACCACAAACCTGATCGTTGTGGAGGCACGTGTGGGGCAGGGCTGGAGGTGAGGACTGCTCAGCCTGCCCCACAGCTTCTGCCAAATATTCTAAGAGAAGTATAGTGCAGATCTCAGGGTTCACACACCTGGCAGCAGAGCGAAGCCAGCGTGGTGCCCAAGGTGTCCTGGGGCAGAGAGATGTGCACAGTAAGTGAATTAATTCCAGCAGCCAGTAAACACAGTGCCACTGTAATTGGATCTTTTAAATCTTGCAGCTGCTTAAATAATAGAGAATTAATTTAAAATATTAGATCTGCTATCTTTAAATAGAATTTACCAGTATAAGTAACTTTTTTCAGGTTTTGGCCTTTGGATTTTGCTGTCCAAGTGGTTTATAAGGTTTATTGGTAAAGATGGGTTATAAAAGTTCAGTCAGGACTGAGAAATTGACTCCTCTGAACAAAGGAGGAGACTGTTTATTAATCTGAAATGCTTTTAAAACTTTTTTTTTTTTTTGTTTCAAAAGACAGCAAACAGTTTCTCCAGGAATTTGTTTTTAGAGCAGCAATGTTGGTAATGATTTTTTATATTATTTCAGAGTGCCACTTTCCCCATGGGGAATGTCACCTTCCCAAGCGTATGACACTTTCCTGTTAAATGCATTTTAGGAACACCGTGCACATGAAACACTCCTCTGTGCTGGTACAGGTCACTGTGTTAGATCCCAGGAAAGGCAACAGGCTCCAAAGTACCAGCACTGGCAAATTCCAGACCTGTTTTTGAGGGTGGCCAGGTGAGGTTGGCCGGGGCTCTGAGCAACCTCCTCTAGTTGCAGATGTCCCTGTCCCTGCAGGGGGTTGGACCAGATCAGCTTCTGAAGAGCTGGGGCTAAACCCCCAGCCCTGAGTGAGGGTTGGCAGATGGATGATGGCCACAACTAATCAAGAAAGCCCCTCCTGACTGGTTTTCACCCAGGGCCTGGCCAGCCTTGGGTGGGAGCTGATGAGGAGATCACCACCAGGTGCCCCCACCTTCAGCATTAACTTGGAGGTGGGGCAAGAAGCCACCTCTATAAGAGCTGACTGCTGGCAGTGCTGTTTGGATGTGTGTGTACATGGTGGGTCAGTTGTGTGGGATTCTGGTTTTGAAAGGTCTTCCTGACTCTTCACAGCAAGTGGAGCTCCCAGGACAGCAGAGCAAGGTGTTGAGTGTCTCTCTGGGGAGCTACCACATAACTGGACTCCTCGTCTGGCTGGTTCCATCTCCCATGGCATGGCTCTGGAGTCAGCTCGCTCCCTTCTTCACACAATATGCTGTGAATAAGTGCATTCACTTATTCCTTCCTCCAGTGGTTTGCCACCTTGGTGCATGATTTAAGAGTGGAGGACTGCTGGTTTGCCTGTTGATGATAATATCCTTCCTAGTTAGGCAAGCAGTCAGCAGAAGACTTCACAAGTCCCTTCCAACCCCAGACAGTCTGATTCTATGGTTCTGTAACTGGTTGTTCTCCCTGCAGAAGGCAGAGAGGTGCTCACGTGCAGAGCATGGGCGCAGGGTGGCTGTGCTGCAGTTGTGTCATCCCCCCATGGGCTGCCGAGGAGCTGTGACAGCACCAGTCTCACAGGAGTGCTCATCAGAGCCACGCAGGCCCTGGACATTGATCCCCAGCTTTCCATTAAGGCGTTTGTGCCATTATGTAGCTTCCTAACTTAATTAATGGCTTGAACTTTGAGTTCTCAGAACCTCATTGATTTGGGAAAATGTGCCCTCTGAGTTTGCAGAATACAAATCCCAGCTGGCAGCAGCTGGTGCAGCTCTGCAGCCTCCCCGCTCCTGGCACATGTCTGGGAAAGAGCAGGGCAGAAGTGGGTCTGACCTTTTCCACACCCCTGCTGTGTTTGGACAGGTCCCTGTCTCCTGCAGTGAGCAGGGGTTAAGATGCTGGAGGACCAGACCTCCCTGCCAAGCAGCAGCTCTCGCTGTGTTTCCTGCCTGGCTGTTTCCAAAATAATAACAGGTACCTAAAATGCATACAGGAAAAAAAGTGTCCTGGAAATACTTCATGAAATGTCTGTCTAGGTTTTCAGAAAGCCTAAAAAAAACCTGTATGGCCTGTTGCTGCTCATCCTCATACATATAGGGCATCTCAGAGGACTTGATATTGTGATAGTCTCAAAAATGCCAGTGAAGACTGTGGAACAAGTCAGGTTCATGAGAGAAGAGGCAGAGACCTGTGCAAACAGTGGTGGGAGGCATCACAGTTTGCTGCATGTTTTTCTTTCCAAACTGTGTCCAACTGACTGGAAACAGGGTGGGAAAGGACCACTGCCCACCCCTGCATCCCTCAGCACCCTCCTGCTCCCGACTCGAAGCTCAGGGAGCCGGTGGGTGTTTGGCTGGTGCTGCTCCCTGGCACCAGGCTGAGGATGCCAGAGTCTGCCCTGCCCTGGGACTTACCCCTTCAGTGCCCAGATCTGCCCTGGGCAAACTGTCACCACATCCCCAAAAATCAGTGAGGCTGCCAAAGAGTAGAGGAAAAGTAAATTATCCGACTGAGTCTTCAAACAGTCATATTTTTGTCACTTAATTACAGATATTCTGGAAAAAAATAAAATCCAATGATTGCCCTACTTTCAAAATCTGATAGTAGTTTCATGAGGAAATTCATGCATGTTAGTGACATCAGCTGGAGGGATCAGTTAGATAAGGACATGTTAATTAGATCACTGTGAGCACTGGGCTGACCAAAACAAGGCCACACATCCATCTCCTGGGGACGTCAGCAGGTACAAGGAGGGAAGCTCTGCTCCTCAGGAGACCTGAGTGACCTTGTTTTCTTCCACGTGTTGATGGGGGGAAAATGATGGAATTTGCTGCTGAGTTTAATGTCTGTGTTTTTAGTGTAGTGTCATAGACTCTATTTATGATGTTTGGCTGGAAACTAATAGTCCAAGGGATTTTTCTGAATGGCCAGACCTCCAGCCTTGTCTTGCAGCATGTTGCCAGTCTCCATCACACTCTAGGACCATGTCTCCATCACCTTCTACTGCTGACCTCCAGCCTCTCTCATCCCACTCTTTTCTCCTGCCCCCTGCCATTGGCAGCCTTGCATCTTTCTCCCCCAGATCCAAACCTCTCCTCTTCTGGGGTGGGTGACTGCTCACATGTCATATGATAAGCAAGCTGTTGAGACCAAGGTGTCACCCTGGATCCTGGAAGATGAGATCACACAGGAGGTAATAATGTCTGAAGTCCAGCTGCCCATGACACAGTTATCTCGGGTAGTTCTAAAGGTCTCTGTTGCCAGGGTCTCCCCTGCTTCCCTTTGCTGGAGGCACTGCAGGCTGACAATTGGCCTGAAAATGTTCCCTATTCATTTCCCCCTGTTACTCCTGGTAGTTCCTCTCTTCTACCCATGTAAACAAATTTCTCAATCCTTCATGTTGATGCCCCTCCAATATCTCTATATGCTGTTATGCCCCTTAAACGTATTTTTCAAGTTGATACAACTTCCCTGTTTCCACAGTTGGGTAAGAAAGGAATGATGGATGAGAACAAAGCCTCCTGTTATGAGGTAAAGTGAGGTGTGTGCTAATTGCTGCACACAGACATCATGATGGAAGAGAGGTCCTCAGCATCAGCCCCATGTGCCTGGAGAAGGCAGGGACAAGGTGACTGTCCTGCGTGGAGGAGGAGCACCCAGCCCAGTATGCTTTGAAGGGGGTGAAGAAGTACAAACTCTAGGCAGCAAGACCTGCAGTGAGAGGTGCTGCAGCCAGCACAGTGAGGAAGGGGAAAAAAAGTGTCTTTTTGTAAAATTGCACTGCTAAGAGAAAATATACTGCTGCCTCCCCAGCAGAGAACCTTGAGAGAGAAATTTTCTCCTCCCCTAACAAGGTGTTTTCCTGCTATGGTGACTGATGTCTCCAGCACCTGCTCTATCTGCAGGCATAATTTTCCCCCCATCACATCTTCCTGGAAAATCAAGAGCTCTGCCCTGCCTGCCCCACATCCCAGGGTGCCGTCCCTCTGATGAGAAGTAGATCCCCACTTCCCATTCCAATATGAAAGAACCTTTTATACCGAAATAGATTTGTTTGTGCACAGGATGATGCCCATGGGGCTGGAGCAGGGAACCCCCCAGTTCCCCCCAACTTGCCCCACCCTTCTGTCCATCTCTCCACCCACGGTGGCAGTGAGGGGCAGCCCCAGCCCAGCATGGGCAGGAATTTCCCTGTTTCCCAAATACTGACTCAGATCTGTGCCCAGGAGGCAGAGGAGGAAGTCAGCAGAGAGGGCAGGGGCACAGCCATGGGCACACCCTGAGGGCTCTGCTGGCTTTGCACTGGCACAAGAGCAGCCTCGTGCCCACCCAGTGAATGCCCTGGCAGCAGAGAGGGCCCTGCCCTGCGAGGGGAGTGGGCACTGAAGAGTGATGGGGGGGTCCCGCTGTAAGGGGAGCTGCCAGCGGAACAAATTAGTGACGTTTCAGGCAAAAAGCTGTTGGTGGAGGGAAGAGGGGAAAGTATGTGGAGCCATGGCAAAGAGGCTGTCTTGGTGGCCAGGAAAGCAAGACCCTGTCTCAGGGAAGAGCTGGAGGATCCTGCTTGGATACCTGTGTTTCTGTAACACCCCAGTACCAAGCAGGGTGTCACTCTGCAACACAGAGAACTGGTCAGGATGGAAAAGACCATGAACCCACCACTGCCA